>NW_009952982.1:474233-503803 GCF_000747805.2 Chaetura pelagica | reverse complement strand
TGCTTAGAATTCAGTGAGAACTGTGGACTCCATTCTCCAGGGACCTGGTGGAAAGCAGTGAGTAGCTCTCAAGCAGCATCTCAGCAGCTACCTTGCAACCCAGATAAAGGGCAGGCAGCTAGTCATCTGCAGGGCTATACAAATGATAAGGTATGTTGTACCTTACTCATCTTTAATCAGAAGGTTGCAGAAGGCTCATGTTGAGCTGTTACTTTCAACCTGCAGTGAAAATGCCTATTTCATTATTTTTACAAGCTGAAGTATTCTCTTCCAGTAAGCTCTGAGCTGCTGTTTCACATTGCAGACAAGTGCCTTGCAACACTGATCTGACGTACAGTCTAGTTCGATCTAGCTAAGAAATAACAGAGTTGTCCTTCTTAATGTTCCACTTACTCTAGTCAGGTAGAGAAAAAGGCAAATGGCTCATGCACACACATAGAACAAGCACTGGAGCAGCAGCTGTAGCTCAGGTACCCATGAGGCACCAGGGCCATGGGAGCTGGGAGTGCTAATTCAGCAGCTTCCACTGGACAGCAGGGGATGGGAAATGTTCACTGAATTGCAAGCAGCACTTTTTTTGCAATGGGTTTCTGCACTTGCCTGTAATGAAATTCAAAACTCCATTGGATAATTTCCCTATCATGTCCTCAAGAAGGAGCAGACAAGTCAGAGCCTAACTTCTTGTCAGAAATTAGCTCAGCGAGTATTCATTCTAATTAAAGTTTCAGTTACCCAGGAGGGATGTGCAGTTAAGACCAGGCGATGAAGTGGAATTATAATGAAGTTTTACTGGTTCTAATGGTTTCTGAAGACAATAAGTAAAGCTGTCTCTAATGAGATTCCATATGCACAGATTGGAAGTGGCACAGGCTCAGTTCCAAGCAAGCATGGCTCCCTTTTCCTTTTCAAGTAGCTCCAAATAAAAATTTGAATTTGAAAACTTAAAAGTCTTTCTGTTTTTTGGGGGGTACTGAGAAGAGCAGTGCAGGTTAACATCATGCCTTCTGGTGGGCATTAATAGTTTTTCCTTTACACATATGTGAAAGCCACTAACTGAAGGCTGAATGATTCTTGGCAGAGACAAGACAGAGGGCAAATTTTTTGCTTTGCATTTTGGAGGTATGCTTTTTGATGTCATTATGATTAGTACTCCATGTTCAGGCTTTAACCCAGACATACATGGTAGTTGCTCCAATGCAGAAATGATAATCCAGGCTATCTAGCAGTTTAATCTGATCTGGCTCTTTTCTGACTATGTATGAGTAGAGATGTGTGTTTATGGCTAATCCAATATTCTGGGTTTTTTTCTAGCCTTGCTATGAAACGGTGAAAATATGGCTCCAGGAAAACTTACTAGCAGTGGGAATCTTTGGATTGTGCACAGCTATTGTGCAGGTACAGTTAATTATATTTTTTTTTTCAAATCCTTATTAATCATAATTAAATACGTGACAATAGATCCAGATGTACTCTGCCCAGGCCTATTTTAATAATTCCAAATTTTGCAGGATATTAGAGTAAACCTCAGCAAGATTTGACTTTTATAATTTTGTTCAAAAACTATGCACAAGGAACACAGTATTTTAAGTAAATATTAGGAATACACACATTTTCTGTTTATGATGCATTGCAAAGAGCAGGCACTTTACCCAGTGAAGCCTTAGAATAGACTGAGCCTTAGAATAGACTCCATGGAGAGGCAGTCCCTGCCATCCAAAGTGAGAAGCCTAATCAGGGTAGGGTGAATTGTCTTTTAGGATACCTATATTTGTCCAGTAATTCTCCATAGAGGACCAGCCAGTTAAGCTAATTATCCAACTTCAAGATAGCCTAAAAGTAGCTTAACTCTTCAACCCCCATCCTTAGTCCTAAGGTAAGTTAGAAGTTGGGCAGTTGCTACCATTACTCAACCTTGCCAATAAATCCATGGTTCTTTTCTGTTAATTGCGGGGAAATGAGGTAGGTAAGACTGGCATAGACTTTCCTATTAGATTTTGACCTTAATTTATGCTCCACATAACTTTGGTCAGAGAAGAATCAGCTGTCAATGCAGGCTCTTGTCTCTTATGTACCTGTGTCTTTGATCCATCTTACTGTGGTTGTGGCAATAGTGGTAGCCCTGATGGAACAAACCTTAGCTTGAGGATAAACAGGTGAAAGTTGTGCTAAAGCTCAGGCTGTTTTGGCTGTATGTCAGCCCTCCATTTATGGCTCAAACTGCATTCCCAAATGCAGTGAAGAGAGAGCTTTAGTTTCCAGCTTCACTTCTCTCTCACACTCAACACAAAGATGGCATCGCTAAGCTTATTAAGACCATGTAACGAACTCCAGATTAACCCTTTTTTGGTGGGGGTTTTTAAAAATAATTTTGCATGGATACCACTGGCAGCAGCGAGAGCCTGGAATCTGAATTCCAGTCATATTCCTACTAATGTCAGGTTAGGCAGCAGGGTCATGTATCTTACTCTATCATATGTTCACATATTGGCTGCAACTTATACTAATGCCTGACTCCTCATGGGAGTTTTTATTATAATACTAATTAACAGGAACTGTTATTTTTTTAAAGAGTAAATATGAACTGGTCGAATTCAGTGCTTAAAATAGAACTCATACAAAAAATTTCTACCTGGTAAACCTTAATTTCAATTATAATTTTTAGAGTGGTGTTGCAAAGGAATAGCAACAACCACTTGGTACACTCATGTAAGTACTTCAACTGAAGGAAAAAAGACTCTCTTCCCCATCTCCTTTTTTGATGAAATAATCTACAGGATGTGGCACAGCAGGTCAGTAGCTTGGCTGAGAGAAAACCACCACCTGCCTGCTGCTTCTCTTGAATCGGCTGAGTAAGAAAGGCACACATTGGTGAAGCATTGATGGTTATGATACGTGGACACTCTTCAGTGATTCCCCCATAGAAACCTGTGCACACATACGTTCGGAAAAGTAATACACAGTAAACCACAGCATCCTTTGGGTCAGGGATGAACCCAGTTGTCTTTCAAAGAAATAGCTACAGAGGTAACCACACAGCCCCACAGTTGTGGTTTGCTACTGTAGAATACTTTAAAGAAAAAGACAATCAAACATTTATTTTCAATATACCTCTTCCCAGTATCTGCTGGCTGCTCTTTGTGGAGAAATCAGCTTGCTTGTGCTGTCATTTTTCATTCTGTAAAATAGCAATACAGATAAGGACAAAAAGCAGACAGAAAGTAGGGACAGAACAAGGACATGAACCAGCAAGAAAATGATATGTCTTCCATGTGTGAACAAAACTAGTGTAAGCATGCTTTTCTCTTTTTTGTTTTGTCTGTGTTTTTTGTTCGTTTTGGGTTTTTTTTGTTTGTTTCAATAAATAGGGGCTTTTTTAAGTACTGAAAAAGAATTGTTTGTTTGTTTTTCTCTTAGATTCTTGGACTCACCTTTGCAATGACCATGTATTGTCAGGTAGTGAAGGCAGACACGTACTGTGCATAGATACCTTTCCCAATCTTTCCACTTCTCCTACAAAGGACACAGGAAAAATCTTCTTCATGCTCATTCATCTGACTTTTTTTTTTTTTACATTTGTACTATAAACTGTACATAATACTATATTTCTGAAGATTTTGTGAATTACACCCCTTTATTGAAGAAGGAAGAAAAGAAACTATAAGTACTTGAACTGACACAGGTAAGAAAGAAGCAGCCTTGTCTTTAAAAAGAAGAAAACTTCCAATGAAGTTGCACAAATAGCAATGGTTCCTTTTCCATGGGCAAGGGAAAGGAAGCTGCTTATGAAGGGCTGATCTTCAAATGGATGTTAGGAAAAGATTGCACTGAGGCAACCTCTGTGAAATGTCCTGGGTTGTCTTCCTGCATTTCATGGTCTGGAAGAGAGGGTATAGAATTGAGTATTCTTCAGCATGAAAAGAGGGTACAGCATGGGTAGCACTGTAATTTTACTACAGTTTGCACACAGGTAAAATGTCAAGATCGGGCAGCTCTGCCTCCAAGTATCTCAATATGACTTTGTAGGCAGGAGAGGATGATCTGAAAAAAAATTTTTTTAAGGAGTATTTTTTAAACTTGGGCACTGCCAAGTCAGGCTTTTAATCAGAATCTGCACAGTGAAATCTGGCTGTTGAGGGAAAACAATATTGGACATTGTCTCACTAATTGCCAGTGGCATATAGATGGTTGACTGTATAAGTAATATATATTACATTCATAAATACATACTGTTCTAAAAGGAGGTGAAAATACCCAGCATCTAACTTCAGAAAGAGGGAATCTATCTCATTTTACATTCCAACTGAAATAACCGAGTATTATTTCTTGTTGGAGGCACTATCACTTATACCTCTGGGAAACAAATAATTACTTTCAGCTGTATCTTCATTTCAGTAAACAACCTGTGAGTGGGTTCTCTCTGTCACTTCACTATGATTTTATTTTTTATCATCCCGGGTTCAAGTTTGTCTGCCAGAAAGTATCACTCATTTCCACACTTGTACAAACCTGTCAGCTGTTCCTTTTCCTGAATGTCACCATTTCATTAATGTACTTTGGGATATCATCATCTGGAGATATGATGAGTTTGCCTTGCTGAGGAAAAATCTTTTGCACATTGCTTATTTTTCTGGGAGTTATTAAGACTTCAGATGTCTTTATGCTTAGCTGTTTGCATTTTGGGTTTTTTTTCAGCTGCATGCTAACAGCTAAGACACATTGGTCTTTGTTAGAACTAGAGTTAGCTCTCAGTTCTGTTTTTTTCAGACCCATCTCAACCCGGCTGTTGGATTGAATATGTGCCATGCTTCCTGGAATTAGCAGAAATCAAAATTATAACTTTCCTTAGGCAAAAATGAGCCACCAGTTTTCTGATTTCCCCACCCTGCATTGGTAACAAAAGTAATGTAGTACCCTTCTGTGCACATCTTCCATGGTAAGGTTAAGAAAAAGATGTTTCCTATTGTACAAACAAATGATTCCCCATCAGCAAGAAACCCCAGATAATGCACGTGACAATGAGAAGCTGAAGCACTGCAGGGAAATAGAACAGCATGGAAAAGGCAAACAGAGCAATGCAACATGCAGCTGGGCTCCTCCGTGCAGCCAGCCCAGCCTTTGAGGACCGCTCAGCCACTGACAAGAGATCAGAGACAACCTTGGTGCCCTTTTTTCCCAGAAATCTCAATGCAGCCATTACTACTGGGGCAGATTAGAAGCATGCATCAAGTTCAGGGGAGGGGAGAAGTTATCCTGTACTTTTTGCAGTTAAACCAGCACCTTTCAGCCATGAGTGACATTTTCCTTACTCTGATTTAAAGGCAATTTCCAGCAGTAAAGGTTGACTTGCTGACCCACAGCCTATTGAACAATCTCCGTGGACCTGCACCACTGATAAATACTACACTCATTGCTCAGGTTTTGTTGTGGTCGTTTTTTTTTCCTCTTTGCTAATTTCCTGCAGACACAATTGTAGGGGTGCCCTACACAGGGCCAGGAGTTGGACTTGATGATCCTGATGGGTCCCTTCCAAGTCACCATATTCTATAATTCTCACCCTCAGGCCCAAACTACTCCATGTTTTGTGAGGAAGTGTTTAGGACAGTCTGGTGTCTGAAAGAGCAAGACCAATCTTACTCTGCACCTTTATGCATCAACCTCTGTAGCATGGGACATTCTGCAGTGCAGGCTAAGTTGAAAAGTAATGTACTACTTGTATGCTTTTATGTGGTTTTCCAGTCACTATTAACAGCAACCTCACCACCACTAAAGGTTTTTACTACCATGCTAACAAGCCTTGACAATCATTAATAGACCTTGACCCGAGGCAGAGGTTAGGCTGAGAGACTAGCACACACATAGGTACCTGGTACCCCAAGCAAGAGGTTTACTCACCAGTTTCTATGCTCTGTGCTCCTGAGCCCAGTCTGCTCTCTCAACAGTCCTGCTCTTCAAAAGATGGTGTAAATTTGTTCCTTCCCTCTCTCCACTCTGTTCCTTTCTTACCTGCACAGACATGATTCCAGGTTAGATCTACCATTAATTCTTGCCATTGTTTATAGTTCATACACACGCGTCCTCCTGGTGACAGCTCAGAGTTTCCACCACTGAAAAGCAGCATAACCCAGTGATTAATGCATTAATACAACATAGATTTTTAAGAAATATAAAAGGTAGACAAGTCTATTTGTAGTGATCCCTGCCACTAAACATTAACACGAGATAGAAGGCTTATAAAGGCCCAGTAGGTAAGAGCAAACCTTTGTGCAAGCATGCTTCCTGAGGGGGCAGCTATCATCAGTTTGCCTGGTGTTTCTGTAAGGAGAAGAGAGATCACAAACCCTCATCCTGTGAGTCTCTCAGTAATATGGCAGAATAATAGAGAATAATAGAGAAGACTTCTAGACTTCAGCTAAATATATAGAGGAAATAAAAATGTGAAATGAAGACTGAAGACAAGTCACACCTTGTGGTTCCCTCTAATGATTTTCCACAGTTTATGTGTCTTTACACACCTTGTGGTTCCCTCTAATGATTTTCCACAGTTTAGGTGTCTTTACAAGTTAAACTGCCTGAGTTTTAAAAAACACGTATCTAGAGGGAGTAAGAGCATACCCACTTTGCAGATCCCAGCCACTGCAACAGAAACATACTGCACTAACTGCTGAAAAGAAAGAAAGGAAACAAAAAACAGACCACATATTGCTGCTAATAATTCTTTCTTTAAACACTACCCCTACACTGCCAAATGAGATACTACTGCAACTTGTTTATACTATGACCTGGACTATTTTCTGTATTTGATGTTATTAACTTTCTTCACACAGGTCAAACATATGTTTTGCTTCTTCAGGCATTACCAGCACAATCCAATTTCAAACCTTGAACATACTGCATCTAACAAGCCACAGATTTATTTCATTTTCTTTTTTTAAATCATTACATCCTTTCTCTGGTGATGAGCTCGTAATATTTTGTGATATGTAATAATAACAATATTTTAAAAAAATATATTGTTTCATATTATGCATAAAACTTCATGTTGAACTGGTTGATTCTAAATACCTTGTAGCATATAATACCCATTTAAAAGGCTGCTTATATGCTATATATGCAGAGCAACACAGAAGTAATTCTCATGGCTTCCATTAGTGTTTTATCACTTTTAGAGAAGTCTTTTATATTATTTTCACTTCTTATCTTTAAACATTATGGAAGATTCAATACATTTAAATTAAAGAAAGAACAAAGGCAATAAAGACATTGAAGGAGAGCACTCCTGATTTATATTCATTGCTCTTCCTGCTAAATAACAAGATGTGAAGGCATAGGGCACCATGGCTGGACTTAATGAATTCAGCAGCATCAAGATCTAACTTTTAGATTAAGGCAAATATATTTCTGGCTTTTCATTTTCACAATTACAATAATATATACACATACACATACATATATTTAATAGACTATAGTTTATTTTCCAGTACAGTAACTTGTCAGTAGCAGCCAAATCTTACTGTTTGTAGAACAGAATTACTCAGCTTCACATCTTACTGTGCACAATCACTGAAATTCACTCAAGTTTCTGTTCTATGAACACTCCTTTGTTCTTCCTCCTCAAATAATATAAATTTGTAGAAGTTTATTCTGCTATTTAATAATTACTATTTGAATGCAGCATTGTATTATTTAGACTAAGGAGTGGGAGGAATTGCACAGATGCTGCAAAAATATTTTATCTTGCATAAGCAGTATAGCTGCTATGCAAATCTACCCAATCCCTTCACTTCTCACAAACTAGGAACTGGTTATATCTTTTAGCGCACATGGCTCCTGGCTGCTTCTTTTCCCCCATTGTACAGGAGGTTGTTAGCATGGAGAAAGTTTAAGCCATCCACTTACCCCTTAGATTCATTGTTGTGCTATAAATGTGGCAGGTAAGCAACAGAAGCCAGCAGTTGATCATGGCATTTATTTGAAAACCAGATTCTTTGTTACCTTTGTCTCCAAGGATTTTTGCTAAGTATGAATGATCTTCATAGATAGAATGTTTGACAATTCACAGTAAAAAAAACAAGTCAGGATCCACCATGGGAAATTTTGTTTGGATGCTACTGTGAAGTCTCCTAGATTGTAACTGGTATCTTGCTACAGTGGGCAGGTCTCCTCAGTTCTTTGTATTTTGTTGCTGCAACTACAATGTTACATTTTTGTGCATTCATATAATGAACAAAGTTTAAAATACACATTTTATTTTTAGACGTTATTAAATATGCTTTAAAGTTTACAACAGAATGTCTTTTGTATTCTTTCTAATCGGCTACTGTAACAGCTATACAGTGAGTATGTACATACCCAGAGATGTGGACACAACAGAAAAAAAAAAAAACACAACACAAAGCATACTTCTTTTTTGTCATTTCTCATTACCTATCTTTGATTTGACCTATACTTCCTTATAGATTTTTTAAAAAATTATTAATTGGCTTACCCAGTTCCCAGATAAATTTACACTACTTTCTGTTTCTTCTTAAGGGTAACCTGAAATTGTGTGATCATCAACAATTCAGAAAATACAGGGGAATCAGGTTTACAGTGTAAGAAAATACTCAGACCCAAACCAAATCATTTTCTGTTTAGAACATGTCTGTTACTGATTAATTTGAAACAAAAAAATCTTCATTTTTCTGAGGTAGTTGCTTAGCTTCACAAATTACATAAACTTAGAAAATTAACACCAGCCTGCATTAAAATTGATCAATGGGGAACTCATACTCAGATCAGAAAAACGTCTGTTTAGCCAACTGTCTTGTCTGAAGTCATGACTTAAACTGCCTTTTCCAATACAATTTATTGTGTCCTCCACATCAAAGTGAAATCGCCTCTAAACTGGGTGCCTCCTGAACAGCATTTCAGGCATACTATTGAAAGTGCAAAGGTAGATGCAGCCTGAAAGTGGAAAACCAGAAGTTTTTAGACGTTGTTGCAAGAAACCTTAGGAAGGATAACCTAATCCATTGGTGGAAGTGTCCTACAACTCCCTTAATTCAGGAGGCACTTTTATATTCCTTGAATTTTCTTTATCCCATTAAGAGCATCATTAGATGGTCTTGCTAACTGCATCTGTCTTTAATCCCTTTCTAACTGTGGGAAACTCCACTTAATTCTTATATTGTAGCAGTGATTTTTCAAATTTTCATCGCACTGTATGTATTTTAAAAAAAAAAAAATTAATATGGATTTTAACATGCTGCCTTTCAAGTCCATTTATTCACCATTGGTTCTATAATTCAGGAATGCTAATGTAACGTTTCTTCGAGAAATGTATAGGCGCAAAGCAACTGTATTATATTTACAGCCTAAGTTCTCTTTCCACTAAACTTTAAACTTGGGTAATTGATTTTCAAGATTCCATTATTTCAAAAAAGTAAGCCCAGTGTACCTTCCTCCAGCAGCTATCCTAGTTCAGTTGTCTTAGTTTTGAACTACATGTTGGCATAGACAGAGGTGTTTCTATTTTAATCGACAACTAGCCTAGTAGTTCGGCTGAAATCCTGCTGTAGTTTTCAAATACACTTTGCACATCCTGGGAATATCATGCTTAGTTGATTAGATAGCTGTGTAATACAAAGTACTTTCTGCCTGCAGGGCAATAATTTTCAAAGAGACTCTAGGGCAGCCTGTGAAACTTCATCCAAAGTTTTGTCTTGACTTATGAAGGTGCAAAATACAGAGCCCTATGTTTCTCACCTTCCTGTATGTTAGAAATCCCAAGCAAATAAAGGATCTAGCAGTATTAACTCACCTAGTCAGTGCCATTTGAAAGGCTATTTTTCTGAAATCCCATCAGTTACCTATATAGGTCATTTTACCTTAGTCTTTGTTTTTTTCTTCCCTTCCACCCCTCGATAAATCTGTTGCCCCACAGAAGTACAGCACGTTGTTCTGTTCAATAGAAATCACCGGTTTTGTTGACCTGTAAGAAGGAGTTAGTTCACATTTCCCTTTCCAACAGCCAGAAAGCAATCGCTACCAAATCTATACCAATGCATGACAGACAGCTCACATAGTGGGCCTAAAAGTGATTTTTCAATGTATGGTTTGTTTTATGAAGAAATGACTGGTCAGTTAAACTGGTTTCTCAAACAACTCCCTGGTCTTGTTTGTGCAGAAGTTGTTTAGGCAGAACATTTTGTTACTATGGGATTGCTTAACAGAGACTTCCCTGTACTTGTTCTTAAAAGAATAACTGGGAAGCCTGGGATCCTTATTTGCAGTAAATGTCCCCTTACATTCCCATGGCACTAGTATTACAGAATATGGTTCAAATCACAGCCAACAAAATAAATAATATAAGTATGTATAATCAAATCTGTATAAAACTGGGTACAACATAAAACCCAACTGTTGATGTATATTGCTTATGTGTTTATTTTTTCCAGAGGGACAGTAGGATGAGTTTCATAAAGCATTCATCCTGAATATACTAAAAATTATAGAAATAAAGGGTTTTCAGGTACTGTTTCATGAAAGTCTATTCAACTCATCATCTCCGTCCTCTTCAAATAGCTGTCCTTGGCTGTAGAGCTTAAGCACATCACTGTTCCAGCCCTTCCACCTCTACTGTACCATTTAAACCTGCTGTTCTGCACACTGGGGTACCTGGTTAATCAATGTCCCAGTCTGCTCAGCGCAGAGGGGATGCAGTTATTTGTATTTTATAACTTTTAAGTAACCAAGGTTAGGCATCTTCCATGGCTTTACAAAGTTCAGTTTTGACATAGAGTTAGGAGACCACATAGCAGTAAGTACTGTAACCAAGTTATGCATGTCAGCCTAGTTCTGGACTAGACTAAATGGAATTGTTCTCAATCTAGATCTGCAATTTGTGCCTGCAGATCGATGGCTGGATGAGCACTGTTATCAAGGAGAACTGTCACTAGTTGTTCAGCATTCTCCAAAGGGGCTAGTGCTGTGGGGATTCTTCTTCCTTTTTCTTTTTCTTTCTTTGAACCCAATTTACCTTGGAATCTCACTCAGTGTTATCGTATCATCCACAGATGAAATGAACGGATTCTGATATTGTATCTCAACGTGGATAGCAAGCACCCAGAATACTGAATTGAGAAATGCCTCAGCCTAGAAATGTTGCCATGGCTGTTATTTTGAAATGCTCACGTGCATCCCCACATTTTGGGCTATGGCAGCTTAACTGTCCAAGATAAGTTCTTTAAAAAGGCAATTCTCAGTTCTCTCATTTTCAGGCTCTTATTTCTCAAGGAATTGAAACCTTCCTCCTAGGGAGTTAAAGCTGTTTTCAGACTCAGTTAAGGGGAATAATTTGCAAATACTCCAGGAAATGAGGGTCCTTATGGCAGTCAAAGTCACTAAAAGCTTCTTTATAGTCCTGAGAGCACCACACAGCCCTGTCCCCCAACAAAGCTTGCTGTTTTTGCTCCCATATTAATTGCATTTGGAAGTCATGTTGGCATTAGTTGACTAGGGAGGATACACAGAGCTGTAAGTGAAGTGATTTGGGAAAATTCCTCACACTATGATCTCAGCTGCAGGAACTGGACACACAAGTGCATTACAAAAAGAAAAAGGACTGTTTTTTCCCTAGAAGCCAGAGGTGCTTTGATTATTTTCCTGGTGAGCAGCTAAGTTATGCTGTTTGGTCTCAAGAACAGAGATGCCTCAAAACCTCATGGTTGAAAATACTCCTGCTTTTGGGGGAAGAACAGAAATTGTCAACGCAGACCAGTGCACAACTGAAGGATTTCTGGATTTGCAAATGCAAACACAAACTGAATTGATATGTCATATAATTACCAACTCACTTTCCCTAGAAAAAATAACTCACCAGCTTGGAAGTACAGCTTGTTGTCATGGAACTTGCTTGATATTTGGTGATAACAAAAATTGATGTTTTAAATCTCTTTCCTGTGAAGTTCGTGTATCGGGGTTCCCTATTAAACACCTTCGTATTCCTAACTGTGGACTACAGCTGGTTACCCTGACACAAGGCAATCTTGATTATCAGAAGGTCCTTTGGAATAAGTGCTACCAGATTTGAAAGAAGAATTATCACATGAAAAAACTGGCACAACTACAAGCTTGCTGCAAATCACATTCCCTTGTTCCTGATGGAATAAAGAGTTAATGTACACTCAAAAATCCAACTACATGCTTTCTTCTCAGAACTAGATTATTCCAATGCAAACAATCTTTGCTGTGGATGCCACAGGACTCCAGTTTAATCCAGAATTCTGCACCAGGACAAGTGAGGAAGAAGGGAAACAAAAAGTAAGAGGTATGAAAAATATAGATTAAAAATATGGAAGAAGGTTGGATACAACAAGAGACCTGGGCAGACCACACTTGGCACCTGAGCAGACCTGATGCTCAGCTGATTTACAACAGACATTGCAGCATGAAGACCACACTTGGCACCTGAGCAGACCTGATGTAATGTACAGAAATAGAGCAGCATCCCATGAAATAGTCAGCTGATTTACAACAGACATTGCAGCATGTATGGTGTCTGTCTATAAACTATTCCTCCTAGTCCCCATGATTTAGCATATTTAAGGGTCTTGGGGCTTGTGTAGATGGTAGTTCTCTCAGTTCTAGTACTAAACCAGTCCTCTGGAGCATGCTGTGATGCAGTCCTGTATGACAAAAGCTGTGATGCCCTACTGCTACTGCAGCTGGGGGTCTTCATCTTCCAACCCCCAGGAGTCATACAGGTAACCAGCAGAGGTACTGCAGCTGAGACTGTCATCAGGAGTCACCACCCCATCTAGCATATACAAGGTAAAAGGTATGCATAGAAATGTTCAATGTAATTTTGTTTACCCTTTTTTTCCTTGATCTTGCTTTCATCCTGTTCCAGCTGCTCTTCTGTCCTCTTCAGACTGCAGTCCCATCTACTTCCCTCCCAGGTGTGGAAGGTTCACAGCGCTACTGAAGAACACTGCCAATACTCAGATGAAAAAACTATTACAAGGGGTATAGGCATTGATTTCTCTTATATCCTCCAACTTCCAGTACTTCCAGCCTCACAGGAAATCAATCCAGGGAGCAGTGGGTGTGAATTTCTATGCAATTTAAATATTACTGAAAATTGCTGAGATCCCTGACATTTAAAGGTGTGTTACAGCTGATGTGTCACCACTGGTCACATGGGGCACAGTGTCCTGCAAGTTAAAAAGCTTTCTTAACATCAGTGCAATGACACAGAAGATGAGTGTTCAGCTGCACAAGCAGCACTCGTGAAGGATGAACAGAAATTCAGGACAACACTGCCATTCTCGGTGCTAATGATTTTCATTTTAATTCACTGAGCTCTCATTGAAAATTAAAAGATTCCCTGAGAGCTTTACAGTATGAAGTGTCAAATTAAATTGGAGATAATCCCTAGAAATGTGTACACAAGTAAAGCAACTCTTAATTCCAGATACCTTTTAGACTGGTAAATTCTATAAATAAAAAAAAAGCAATCTCCTACAATGAAAATATTCTCAAGCCTTTCAGTTTGTCTGCAGACATCCCAGAATGCATCACGTTGTGTCTATACTATCATTGCAGTGGGACTAGTCAAAACTCTTATGAGAGGATAAATACTAATGAAATGGGTTACATGAACCAGAAACACCACAGAATTGCACAGAAGAGGGGGGAAAAATAATAAAAAAAACCAAAATAAGGTGTCAAGTAGCCAACCAAGCCAGTCTTATTCAAATTTGAAAAATTCCCATGGCTATCTTATTGAGAACACATATCAAAAACCTCAACATCATTTTCACTTCAATATTTCCAACTAACAAGATTTGCTTATTTGAAAGCCTAAGCAAGATCTCCATGCAGGTAGAAAAGTTCCTCAGCTCTGCTCTGCAATTCTTACTTTTTAGGTCTAGGTGCTGTGGCAAAAATATGGTAAGAAGTCAAAACTCACAAAGAATTATACTCCAGGTGTACAAATGTATACAGAAGGAATTTAAGCCCCAAGAATAAAAGCATATTTGCCAGTATGCAAGGTTGTGCTGTAGTTTCAGTTATGTTTTCAGTGCAATTTTTGAAGCAGAGAGTGTAATGATTCCCCAGAGAAAATGCATAACCACAATGCCTAAGCATATTTAAAGATTATCATTCAGGGCTTTAAATCCAACTCAATGTTTCTATTAATCCACTGAGCTGCCAACCCAATCTCACATTGGCAGGCTTGTTCTCTAACAGTAGAGAGCTTATTAATGTCTTAATCTTAAGTACTTCTGCATGATTAAAAAACCTAAACAGTGCATGGAAGATAAACTTTTTCACCCTGAATATATCTATATAGACATACAACTACCATATAAAGGCAGATGTTCCCACACTGGCAGAAGTGTGTAATCCATTCATTTTAAAGCAACCTGTACATCCCCACAGCCACATTTTCCCCCACCTTGGCTCCCCCAGGGTTCATGGTCTTACCCCTGAAGGACAAAAGCCACTTTTCTCCTACCTTGAAATTCCAGCTGAGGAATAAGGTTCATGGCAGGATTCACACTACTCTGATAATTTAGTACAAATTATTAACCTCAGCTTCACTTTCCTAAATAACTTCTGACATACATTTTAATAGTGATCAGGCAGTTGGATTAGATAATCATTGTTGGTCTCTTCCAGCTGGAACTATTATATTCCACTAGTCATGACAGAAGGATGAGACATTTACCAAGACACAGATAATTTATTCTATGATTCTATTGAAAGGACAAGGGGTAATGGTGTTAAACTGAGAGATTTAGGTTAGAGATCAGGAGGAAATTCTTCAGTGTGAGGGTGATGAGACACTGGCACAGGCTGCCCAGGGACGCTGGGGAAGCTCCATTCCTGGAAGCATTCAAGGCCAGGCTGGATGCAGCTGTGAGCAACCTGATCTACTGGGAGGTGTCCCTGCCCATGTTTGAACTTGATGATCTTTAAAGTCCCTTCCAACTCAAACCATTTTATGATTCTATGAATTTTTAAACTAAACCAAACATCCTTGCTCAAGATGATGCACATTGAAGGGAGTACTTAGGAAGTCCTGCCTATCACAAGTTTTACTGTCTGACAGAAAGCAAAGCTTTACAGTGAAAAAAACACTGCATGGAGAGATACCATTAAAGAACTCAGATGGCTTCCCAGGTGCTGCTGACTTTCAGCACTGCTTTTCCAGACCACTCCAGAAATTCAGACCACTATCAGAAATTCAAAAGCATCTTCATGTGCAGTGAGTCATGCTGTTATCCTCCTGCTTTGTTAGCGGCTGCAGTCAGGCTGGGTGACATCTGCCTATGATCATGAAGAAACTGCCCAAATTTTTGGGCCTCACCCCTGCACTGCAGAATGCTTTGCACTAAATAAAGCTTTCATTCTTTTGGGTTTGCTCTGAAATGAGAAGTAAATTTTTCCAGATGCAACCATTTACTTCCAGAAGAGCTGCAAGATATTTATTTGATGCTGCCAATGGAAATAACCATCAAAAGCAAAAGGGTATTATTACAAAAGTAATCAATAAAAACTGGCTGATCTATACAACTTCACAGCATAGCTCTGTTCTCAGTAGTGTTCCCCTTTTCATCATTCAGAATCAGCATCTACTCTGCCCTTCCAGATAGTGGTTTTACATTTTCTCCAGGACAGGAAAAAGGCATTATTACTTCTTTTGTCCCCCCATTCTCAGCGTGTCAATACAACTGCAGGAGATGAAGCAGGACTGTTTTCATTTGAGATTCATTAGAAGAGCTGCAATCAAGCTGCAGCTGCACTGCTAAATTCTGTTTTAATTGTAAACAGCAACAAAAATCCTAGGTAAAAAATGGGCTCCTGAACATGTGAGTCAGTGGCAAACGGGGCCTGTGGAATCTAAGTAGTGCTGGTGCCTGAACACCAACAGTGCTTGAACATGAATGCTAGTTTTCACTTACAAAGAAAATGGCTTGGAAATTTAAATTGAGAAGCAGTTTGACTCTGTTTGACACCACACAAACACAGACTACAGAGTCACTGTCAAAGAAAAGAGGTATGTACCCTGAAGTTCATGCACAAGCACAATTAAAAAGCACAACATTAGCCATGAAAACATGATCCATGACGGAGCCTGCTCTCTTTTTTTTTTCCCAGCTTATCCAGGTAACATGCAGAAAATACCAAAAGCATCAAGGTGCTGGAAAAAATGTTAATTAAATAATGTGGGGGGTTGGAGTGGAGAGATGCCTCACAGAAGTTGCAATTTAGGTAATGGCAGTAGGACTAAAAACACCTTATTCTGTCTTTGAAATGTATAATCAGTGACTTCATGACTAGGAAAACATTAAGGTCTTTTAAAGATCCAGCTACCGTCTGTTGCTTTCTGACTTACGGTAGTAGTTAATTCCTCCCCCTGATCGCTTTCTGTGCAAATTACTACTTCCATTTATTCTTTGTAGAGTTACTTGTCTCCATATCTACAAGCAAAGACATTTTCACTTCATCTGTGGTGGAGAGAGGAAGGACTCATCACTTCTCAAGTACCCCTGGAAAAGGCAGCATGCTCTATTAACTTCAGCACACACACACATCCCCAACTCATTGTCAACAGATTGCTCTGCAGAGAATGACTTTGGGAAGATCCTTAGTGTCAGTGTGGACCCCTCTAGTTTCTGATGATTCACCACAAAGGTCTAGCCAGCAGCTGATGGGAGAGTCAGAAACACTGGCTCCCATGTGACTTTGTGACAGACTTAGACCCAACACTGAAAATGTTCTCTTTTGTTTCTCCTCTTCATACTTTGTCCACCAAGTCTGTTCAAGGCTGTGTGTTCTTTGGTCCTCCTCTTAACAGGTCCTCAACCTTAACATATTTATAAACATTGATGAGGTTGCCCCTCAGTCTCCTCTTCTCTAAGCTAGAGACCCAGCTCCCTCAGCCTTTCCTCATAAGGGAGATGTCCCTTAATAATCTATGTGGCTCTGTGCTGGACTCTTTCAAGCAGTTTCCTGTCCTTCTTGAACTGAGGGGCCCAGAACTGGACACAATACTCCAGATATGGCCTCACCAAAGGAGAATAGAGGGGGAGGAGAACCTCTCTTGACCAACTAACCACACCCTTTCTAATGCACCCCAGGATGCCATTGGCCTTCTTGGATACAAAGGCACATTGCTGGCTCATGGTCATCCTCCTGTCCACCAGGACCCCCAGGTCCCTTTCACCTACACTGCTCTCCAGCAGGTCAGCCCCCAACCTGTACTGGTACATGGGTTTGTTCTTCCCCACATGCAAGACTCTACACTTCCCCTTGCTGCATTTCATCAAGTTTCTCCCTGTCCAAATCTCCAGCCTGTGTAGGTCTCTCTGAATGGCAGCACAGCCATGGTGTGTCAGGCACTCCTCCCAGTTTCGTGTCATCAGCAAACTTGCTGAGAGCACACTGTGTTCCCTCATCCAGGTCACTGGTGAAAATACTTAATAGTACTGGTCCGATCCCTGAGGGACTCCACTAGTCACAGACCTCCAACTAGATTTTGTCCCAGTGACCACAAATCTCTGATTTCTTCCTTTCAACCAGTTCACTAGCTGGAAAACTTGATGCTAGTCAAAAGAGAGCTCACTGAAGGAAAAAAAAATCAGTAAAAGGAAAACTGGCTTCATCCTGGCTCAAAACATGACAAATGTACAGGCTTTACATGTTGGAGGAAACTGGTGAAACACTACAATATTCTGACTTCTATTCCGTGCAGACTGACCTTTGAGAAAGGTGAGTATATCACTCAGACAATCCCTGCTGCAGCCATACATATAACAGGAACTTCACAGCAAAGTATGACAGAAGTGCAACATTAGATAACTCTGCTCCAAGAATCTGCCTGGATTTGCAGCAAAATGGAATAATCGCCTAAGTCATTTATGCAGAAAACACATGGCATGCAATCCAGAAATTGAGACCGTCTGTGTCCTTCTATCACCATATGTACATTTGTTGTGATTAGTGGCTTCTGGTAAATAAAATTAGGAGAGTTAGCAAGTCTACAGAAAAGTCAATATGCTGCTTATCTACATAGAATATTTTCACATGAGCTTCATTAACCGTCCTGGAAAAAGCAGGTGAGGTGCTGTGTGATGAAGTTCTACTCCCACCTGGGCAGCCAGCTGAGAGTTCATACAGAGAGGGACTCCTTTCTGGCTTATTTTATGCTTTGTCTTCTCACACTAGACAATTACTAAATTTTACTTTATTTAAACTCCACAAAATGGATAGATCAATATATGATAATCCATGTGACATGTGAAGGTATCTCAGAAGTGTCTCTCTGCTTTGCTCTCAGCAGTTGAGTGGAGAATTAGTTCTAACATGTTGGAAACCAGAGTTAGAGCTTATTTCATTAAGAGCTTTGAGAAAAGAAGTTTTAGTTTCTATGAAAATACCATATAGGTTTTTCTACAGTATTTTTTATAAAATAATTTTAAAAGTTACAATGTTACCACATAAATACTAAACTATATGCAGGAAAAGTAACTGAAATAAGTAGGAATTTAAAATAACTAATTATTTTCAATTTGAGACTTATATTTCATTAATCCTTTTTTTTTGTGCAAAATAACACTTTGTTTTAATGTTCTTGTTCCAATTGAATATATTGAAAGGTGTATTTCAGTTTTTAATCTCAAATGCTAACAAGATAACTCATGTTACTTATTTTTGCAACTTTTTTAATAAGTAGCATTAAACAAATTCTATTCCAGCTATTTTTCATATTAAATATTTTTTCTAAAGAGCAGATAATTTTCTCATAGTGATTGGCTGGTATGCTACAAAACATCAATTCAGGCTTAGTTAATTTGCACTTATAGCATAAAAAAAAGATCATTGAGGGAATAGGATTTTCAGGAAACAACTACATACATCTTCTTCAAGCTGCAGAGGTAGAATCCATCTGCTTTGTGCTGCCATTTTTTTAACTGAAGTCAAACAGCTGCAGTGTGTATTATTCAGAAAAGTAGCCTTCAAAAGCCATGTCCCAAAATCAGGACAGACTGTAATTACAGTTCCTATGAGCATGCATCAACTTTGCAGTCTCCACAGAGAAGTATGAACAAAACACCACTCCCACTCTTCAAGTAATTACCACTCATAGTAGAAATGTAAAATACATTCCATATTTTCACCCAAGCCTATAAACAACACCAAATTGTTACAACCTGCTCGGTAATTCTTTAAGGAATGGTTAAGCTGGTTTTGTATTGTCATCCTTTGGTCTTCCTTACCTCTTTCAATCCCAGCTTTCTTACCTGGAAGCTACAGTTAATGCTAAGTTCCAATTTTACACCAACTTATGGTAACAAAAAGGAACTACAAAACAACGTAAGGAAGAAATTTTCCTTGAAGAAGTAGCATCTCTCAATGAGACAAGCTAAACCGTTTATTTTTCACAATTCTTCATTAAAACTGTTTCTGATGACAAAGACTTGGCAGCTCCATTTTTTGAGAAGAATACACTTACCACAAGAGACACGTTTCCTGAGATAAGACACGATGCTATTATTCCAGGAGTATGGTCCACGTGATTCTGCAGGTAGTCAGATAAGTCCTCTTTTCTGTCTTGATAAGATACTTAGTTGCATACAGATATATTAAAAAAACAACCTATTAAAATTACGTGTGGGCTGAGAATTGATGACAAAAATACTAGCTTCATATTGAAAGCGAGCTGCAACAGAATCAATTGTTATTTCTTTTTCTCAGTGTATGCAAAACAAATTGTGCAGAAAAATGTATTTATCTTTACTCTGCATGAGTCGAACCCAAAAAGGTAAAGCATGGGGAAACATAAGAGCAAAGGTCAGTTGGAATAAAGCTGTGCTTGGCATCAGGTAGATAAAAGATAACTTTACATTGACATCACCTGACATCTTACCCTAATACACAGAAATTTTTCTTGCAATAGAACTAGATTATAAAGCACATTTTTTTTTAATCTTAAATGTGTCTCGGAACACTGTATGATGAAATATTCTGTAGAATACTTCCATCCACTGTAGAATACACTTCCATTTCACAACTTGCTAGACTAGATGTAAGCTGCCTTAATAGGAACACTAGACATTTCTCCCTAGTCATGCCAGTGATTATTTAAGTCCAGTATCTTTGGCCTGCAAGTACCTCATTTAAGAAGTATTTGCTTTTATGGAACAAACACACCATTTTTATTTTTTTTTTATTCCCCTCCGCCCAATGTTACATTATAAAACAGTGCTGTTTTTTTAAAATGAAGGAATGAAAGTCATCTGCCATTCTCTGATTCTATGATCCTTACAGCAGTACCACTCCAGCATTCCCACCAACCTTCTGCTCTTTGCTCAGTTTTCCTCACTTGTCTGAGGGAAAGCCATAAAACCAGATCCAGCTTCCATACCAGCATCTCATTCCTGTGTCATCTTTTCATATGTGTGGTGAAGTGCAAAGTTCAAGAGAAACCTGTTTCATGGCAGCTGTCTGACGGCACACTGTTTTGTGGATTTTTTTATCTAGTACAAGACAAGCTGACATTCCCACACGTGGGAAAAATAAGCAAACACCAGACCAATCCACCAGAAGCCAATCTTCATTCATTCAGGAGCTCACATGCCTTCTGGTGCTCACTTTTTTAAACTTATTTTTTCCCACTGAGAACTGTACAGTAAGGAATTATTCCAATTTTGCTTCTTTTAGAATATTATTTCTAAAGCAACAAAGTATGCTTTGCATTTAGAGACAAAAGGCAACATCCTTGACATCAAGCACCTACACACCACAGATGGCTCAAAATCACAACGTACTTCTCATCTGGTATTTACTTTTCATGGTACAGCAAGGGTTCAGTTGATCTTTCTGACACTGAAAGGTATTCATTCTATGCCTAAGGATGGTAAAGACACTTCTTTATAACATAGCTGTTCTGAGAGAAAGGCATCTTGAGCTTCAGAGGGAATCATGGAAAATGAAAAATGTGATAAATTACATTAATCTTCTCTATAGAGGAAGCAACAAGCTAAAACAAAACATTCTTTCCTTCCCCACACCCAGTTTTGAAAGCTACGTAGGAGCTAATATAAAATTAGATGCCATTTCAGATCACAACTTCATTTCTTACAGACTATTTTCTGAGACATTTCAGTTAACAAGTGCCACGGAAAGCAGAAAAACAGTGTAAAAGAATTTAATTCTTGTGCTATTCTATATACTCTTGCAAGAGTGACTTTAAATTACTTTTGAACAAACTAGAAAGTTCAAGTTAATTGAACACAAGCATTGATGTAGGAAATTATCCTACTGCTAATGATTTGGAAGAGAGAAGCCTGATTAACAAGCAACCCTGTTGGATACTTACAATGCTGATAACAAAACTAAATCAGAGAGGTTCAGATCAATAGTTCTTTAATCAATGGTGGATTACAGTGGAATTTATTCTGCTGAAAACAGCAGGAGCAGATAAATTCCCCATTGAGATTAATTACTGGGAAGAGTTGATGCAACCAGAGGAGAGCAGTTCTCTTTGTGGCAACAGTAACTGGCAAGAAGAACACCACTGGGAGTACACAACTATTGCCTGGCTCTCTGCTGGTGACCAAGGACACCCTCATAAAATTTCCAGCACCTCCTAGTTCCTTAAAAGAAACTGCCTTGACACTTGTGTGTTTCTACAAGCACAAATACTGTAAACCAAAAAGCAGGGATATATTTTTTGCTTTGTTTTTAAACTGATGAGTTGTTACAGCTTTTGGTTTCACAAAAATTCTGCATTATGGAGATAAAAGCACCCATGTGTACAGCTAAAAAATGACAGCTAGTGCTAAATACTTTAAACTGAGACAGTAAACCGGCTAAAGCAGAACAGAGAAATCACAGAGCATCTCTTGGAACAAAAAAAAATTTAGAAAAAAGGCATAAACTGAAATTACTGTGTCTTTGCACTACTTAAGGAATTTACTAATATGAAAAAACAAACAGAGCCAACAGCTTAGATTGTCAGCACTTAATTTTCTACCAGCTTGAGGGAAAACTATGTGATTGGTCTTCCCCCTGACATTTTACATTGACTTACCTAATCAGAAGACAGCAAGGCATAGAGGGTCCAGCAGATACTAAATTGGCTGGACATAATCTGATGGATCCATTTGTTCAGTTAGTTTGGTTATTACCAGCAACTGTTTGAGAGGTCCCTGTCTTGAACTTTGATCAGATGGTCTCGACTTATCCATCTGATTTGCTATAAGAAACTTCTCAGGAAATATTTTCAACTCTGATGCCATCCCAGCTATCTGGTCTATTTTTAATGACTCTGGATTCAGAAGCAAAAAAAAAAAAATTCTGTGGATTTTTTTTCTCTGAATTTTATCAGATACCAACAATCACACCTGTGTGACAAATCAGAAAAGGTTCTTTATTGGGAAAAAATGCAAGTTTAATACATAAATGAAATAAATTACAAAAAGTGTTTTAAAAATCACCTCTCCAGGATACCTAAATTAATTGAAGGTAGAGTCTCAGTGAAGCAAATAAAGTCTATCCCAGATCATCTGTTATTTTAAAGCAGGTCATAAAAATAGTCCAGGCCTTGTCCCAGTTCCCAGATAGATATTCCAGTGCCCAATTCCTTTGCAAGCTCTAAGCGCAACTGGATGGACTAAGACAAAGAGACATAAAACAATTAGAGAGACATTAGTCAGAGCAATTAGACACTCCAGGCTGCCATCTGTTCATGCCATAATTAGACTTTAAAAAAGGATCTATCCTTGAACCAGATACTGAAAAACCTAGTCTGTATTTCAAATACTCTCTGGTTAGCAAGCAATCATTCAGTAAGAGACAGTTAATTGCACCAGTTACTTCAATGACCTAATAAAAGATAACCAGCTAAATAGACAAAATGTCACAGATATTAATTATATTTAGGAATTATGCAAATGACTATTCTAATTTAGGCTATCATTTCACAATGTACAGAAATTCTAACTTTTCCCAGAAATGTCTCAGGGGTAAAATAAAACTTTATCACTTAAGTCAATTAAAACAACTTGTCAAATATTGTCAAGTTCTGTTACCTACCCATGCCTTCTCGAAGGGCAGAATGACAATATTAATTATCTCAATTCTATTTTAAAGAGATTCTGGGAGATGAACAACTTAAGTGTCCCTATTTGAGCTCCAGCTATTGACTTAAGAGTTAGTTTAGCCATCGGTTTACAAGGGACACAATGCCTCAATTCCTATTCGGCACTTCTTTCAGTTCAGACAATAAAAATTACTTTTCAATCTTTTACTTTCAGGTTTTCTTACTTTGAAGTGCAGCTCTGCAATGTTTAATCTGATCACACCAGGCACATGTTTAAAATTTAATTCCATAAAAAAGAGAACAAAGTATCATGGCATAACTGACAGATCCACAGGGCCTGCCTGGCATTCATAACTGCTTTTAACTAATTATGAACAAACCAATTTTGAGCAACATACCAGAAGAAACACAGTTGTCATAGGGTAATAAAATTAAGTGTTCCCCAACTATTTTGATCGTTATTATTCAAACAACTCTTTGATTTGCCCCAGCATACACGTATCAAATTATTTTATTAAAAGCTTGTTGAAATTGGAAAGAAAAACTGTTTCCACAAATTCACCAACCACAGCTGTGTATCTGTTAAAGAGGAATTGATTAGAGAGGCTGGAGAAGACCTCTGAGATCATCAAGTCCAGCCTATGACCTAACTCCACCACATCAGCTAGACCATGGCACTAAGGGCCACACCCAGTCTTTCCTTAAACACCTCTAGGGATCATGACTCCACCACTTCCCTTGGCAGTCCATTACAGTGTCTAATCACCCTTTCTGAGAGGAAGTGTTTCCTAATATCCAACCTAAACCTCCCCTGGAGCAGCTTCAGGCCATGCCCTCTCATCCTGTCACTAGCTGCCTGGGAGAAAAGCCCAACCCCCACCTGACTACAACCCCAGCTCCCTTCTCATAAGACTTTCCCTCTAGTCCCTTCACCAGCTTGTTGCTCTTCTCTGGACCTGCTCCAGCACCTCAATAGCTTCCGTGAACTGAGGGGCTCAGAACTGCACACAGTACTCGAGGTGAGGCCTCACCCGTGCTGTGTACAGGGGGAGAATCACATCCCTACTCCTGCTGGCCACAGTATTCCTGATACAAGCCAGGATGCCATTGGCCTTCTTGGCCATCTGGGCACACTGCTGGCTGATGTTCAACTGGGTGACAACCAGTACTCCCAGGTCCCTCTCTGCTGGGCTGCTCTCCAGCCACTCTTCCCCAGCCTGTAGCACTGCCTGGGGTTATCGTGGCCAAAGTGCAGGACCCTGCACTTGGTCTTGTTGAACCTCATCCCATCGACCCAGCCTGTCCAGGTCCCTCTGCAGCATCTTCCTACCCTCCAGTAGATTGACACTGCCCCCTAACTTAGTGTCATCCATGAATTTACTGAGGGTGGACTCGATCCCCTCATCTGGGTTGTCAATAAAGACGTTGAATAGGACTGGGCCCAGGACTGAGCCACCACTGGTAACCAGACACCAACTGGATGCAGCTCCATTCACCATCACTCTCTGGGCCTGGTCATCCAGCCAGTAGATTAAATAACAGTGGATGAAATGACAATGGCAGGGCCACAGAAAACACAGAATAACAACATGCAGCATGATCAGTCCTTCCTGTGATAAGCTTGCAATGAAATTGTCTAACACTCTAAGACAGGTACTACTAGCAAGAACATAGTTACACATGGTAATTTATATTCCATATCTGCTATTACTTCTGCCAGTACCAGATTAATGAAGAGAAATATCCTTGTATTAATGGAGCTTAAGATAACAACCCTATGAGAAGAACAGAGCCTTGGATCATTTCACACTAGTTCAACCATACAAAATGTCTCTGTTCTCAGTTAATATGGTATACTTGCACTAGAGAAGCAATTCCCTTCCAATACTAAAAGCCAGCAGAGGCTTAACATACTCCCTTTAACTAATTTGAGAAAATCTTAAAATTAAAAAAAAAATCTAAAAATAAAAGCTTCCTAGGAACTAAGCCTGTAAGTAACCATTTTTTCCTGTATATTGGTATATTGCATCCTATTGTGTAGACAGAAATTGTACGTCATATGTTGCAGGTTGTTTAATAAACATCGGATGTGTGAGCAATCTTGTTTTTACTGAAGAACACCTGGGCCTCAGTGACCAAGGACCTTCTCATGAGAACCAGTTGACAAAAGTGAAGCTACGAAGTAAACACCCGGATGTGCCGAAGAAGGAGTTGGGGTGGAGAGTTCTGACTGAGCATTTGCACACCTGAGCCTAGGAGCCAGTCACTGTTCAGATCGTGGCAGGCTCTAGTACAACTGACCAATCATAAGTGTAGTTCTGGACTTGTACAACTCAGGATAAGGGTATATAAGTGCCTGTCATTTCTAATAAAGTTGGAGTTTGTTCTATCAATCATATTGATTGTCTTGCATTCTTCTCTCGCTGGACACCTCCGTGTACAGTCATAGAATTACAGAATCACAGAATGGTTTGGGTTTGCATGGACTATAAAGATCACCTTGTTCCACACACCTCTGCATGGGCAGGGACACCTTCCACTAGACCAGATTGCTCAAAGTCCCATTCAAACTGTCCTTGAACACTTCCAGGGAGGGAACATCCACAACCTTCCTGGGTAACCTATTCCAGTGTCTTACTTCTTCCAACAGCTGATCTATATATACCCACTTTTAGCTTAAAACTGTTCTCCCTTGTCCTATCGCTGCATCCCCCTATAAAAGGTTCCTCCCCAGCTTTCCTGTAGCTCCTTCAGGTACTGGAAGGCTGCTATGAGATTTCCTCGCCAGTCTTCTCTTCTCTGGGCTGCACAGCCCCAACTCTCTCAGCCTGTCTCCATAGCAGAGGTGTTCCAGCCCTCTCATCTTTGTTGCCCTCCTCTGGTCTCACTCCAACAGCTCCATGTCCTTCTTATATTGGGTGCCCCAGAACTGGACTCAGCACTCCAGGTGGGGACTCATGAGAGCCGAGTAAAGGGGGAGAATCCCCTCCTTTGACCTGCTGGCCACGCTTCTTTTGATGGAGCCCAGGACACAGTTGGCCTTCTGGGCTGCAAGTGTACATTGCCAGCTCATGATGAGCTTCTCATCAACCAACACCCTGATGTCCTTCTTTTCAGGGCTGCTTGCAATCCATTCGCCACCCAGCATGCATTTGTGCTTGAGATTGCCCTGACCTGGGTGCAGAACCTTGCACTTGGCCCAACTGAACTTCATGTGCTTTGCGCCTTTCAGGTCTGTCAAGGTCCCTCTGGATGTCCTCCTGAAGTACTTCAGTAAGGCCAAATTCTTACATTTTCAAAACACTAAAACATGTTCCAGGGAAACAGAAGTGAAGAAAACAGGGTGATGCAGGCCAACAGGGAGAATCAGGACCCCATTACACAGAAAGGCAAAAGTTCTCCAAGCTTCCAGTCAACATCAGAAGGAAAATTTCTCCAGTCATCTGTCTGACATTAAGCATGTTTGTTAGCACGTGAACTGTGCACTCAAACAGATCCTCTCAGAGCACTGGTTTGCCCTGGTGTGTCTTATCTCTAGACATGGCTAATCTTCAAAAATCCCAAAACCCCATTATGCCCAAGATAGAAGAAACAGTCTTTTTGTACAGGCAGCTGAAGCTTTGAAACATAACTTGTTGAATCATAAGAACAACATGATGGTAAACTTCCTCCAGTCGAACATTTTCTTGAAGTGTCTCAATAATGCAACAAGTCAAGTAAACATCTCTTTCCTCTTACAGCCTTCTGACATTAAGTGACACCTACCTTCAGTGTTGGGTAGAAGACAGCATGTTTTCCTCCTTTATTTCTGCAAAACAGGAAAACTAAGTAGTCACAATAGTTCTGATAGATTCCCATAGGATTTCTGTCTGATGTTAGAATTGAAACCCAGTTTTATTCCTTTCCACTTTGCTTAGGAAAACTGTCAATTTTATTTTTTAAGAAGTTAGTGCTATAAAAATAAGATATGCTAGTATGTTAGTACATGAGCATTAATACATCCATATCAAAGACAGAGACTACCTCCTACTTAGTAGTTCGTATCTTTTGAGATTTCTTACCCAGTGTTTCTTCATTCCACTCTGGAAGCCTCTGAAATCTGACACTTTTGCCATCCCCTTCCATTCCCTATTTGCACTCTGGCTACTCTATCAACTGAAGGCAGGGTAGGGCCAAAATCTTTTACATTTCTCTTCCCTTTCTATTGCAGATAATAAATTCTACTGCTGCCCCTTTTCTAGTGTAGATACAAAAATATAACAGCACAGAAATCCAAAATGGTGGAAGAAAAGCCATTAAGAGAAGGTACGTGACATATCTAAAAGTCAAATATGCAACCATGTCACTTTCCTGAAGGTAACAGGAATATTTGTCAGAAAGGTCCTCCTGACAGTCATCCTACTTAACTGGGCTTTGACAACACCAGCAGATGAAAACTTAGGAAGTTCAAAACTTGACTGTATAGAGTCAAAGACCTGCTAGAGGAGTCTTTGCATAGCAATCGTATCATGTTACAACTACAACAAAAAATCCTGGTTATCTAAAGGATTCCTTAAAAGGCTTCAGGATAAGGCCTTTCAAAACACCTACAGAACAGAGCACAGTTTCCTAATAACTAACACAAGGTTTGGGAAATTAGGTCACTTTCATGATTAAGATTAAAGTCCCCAACTTCTTTGGGCTTAACACCTAATAGGAACTGGTTACAAAGAAATACAATACAGGCAGAGTCAGACAAGATACTCATTTGCCCCATGCTGGTGGCCTTTAAGGAAGACAATTCTTTAAAGAGATAAACAAGCTGACAGTGAAAATAGAGGATCCAAGAAGAGATTTCACAACAGAGATGGTCTGATACCAGATCTAAGTAAACACATTGAGGTATCTTGGTGCAACTAGATTATAAATATCAGTAAAAAACTGCACCTACTAAATGGGCATCTGAAAAACATGAAGGCATTTGGTTGCCAGAAGCAAACCGTCAAAGATTTTCCCCAATTCCCCAAATTACTATTTTTAGGTTAAATTAAATGCTAGCAGTATTAAATATACAGATAGGGCAAGCTGTACTGGGCACAGATATCAGGGCTGCATATTAAACCCTTAATAATGAGAAGTGTGAGTTAGAAGTGGTCTCACAGCACAATTTTACCTGTTGGGGGAAATGCATACTGCATGGACAGACAGAGTAGGCATTACTCCTAAAACCTTCCAAATTACATAAATGCACACTTACCCATAAAGTGCACTGCAAAGAGACTGCACTCAGAGACAACAGATTTTTGTAACTATTTGTAAAAGCTTCTGCCTGCTACATGAAAATCATTAGCTGTACTTCGCTTAAAGATTCATAATTTGATTTCTTAGTAACTGCAGCCATGCAAGATTTCCAGGTGAGATGCTTTACCTGCCAAGTATTTCAGGCCTGGCTGCCATCTCCACCCAATGTAATTGAACATTTGCAAAGCAAAGTGGTAACTGGAAAATAGTTCCCTTAAATAACCCTTCCCTGCAGCTGCCTGAACCACTGCAGACATGATCAGCCACACGGGTGCCTGCCCAGCACAGCAAGGGAAGTTGAGAGTGATTTTCAGATCCAGTGTGCTTTATGCATCAAAAATTCCTCCAGGAAGCCCACAAAAAAGAATCTCCAAAGACTAGCTTTCAAAGGCAAATCATGTAGTACTCTTGACAAGCTATCCCTTTCCCACATGTGCTGTTTGCAAGGAGATGTTTAGGAAATGTGTTTCAGAAATTAATCTCAGAAGCATGTCATTCTAACAGAGCCCTCAGATTTAGTATTTGGCAGCAAGTTTTCTTCAAGCGATCATTGTGCATTAAGATCAGTAAAAAGCTTCTGATTTATTCCTCTTCAGTTAATACAAAAAACCTTGCAATTGTTTGGTACAATGTAACTTTGCAAGAAGATACCAAATAATTAAATATTAAGTAACACAGATCCCAGTTCTTTTATACAAACACAGAAAATAAAACACTGCTGAGCAATGGGAAAGTTGTAATTTTTTTTCTGATAAGAAATGCATGTTGCTGAGAAGTCAGGAGAAAATTACAGGCTGAGAGAATCCTCAAAAATTAAACTAAAAATAGAGAAGTACAACATTTTAAATTATTTTTAATTGAAAATAATTTTTTTTTAATTTAAAAATATTTAAACCGAAAAGATACTTTGAAACTAGCATAGTTGTGATTTTTTTTCTTAAAGCATGCTAAAATGTGTTCTACTCTTGTTTTCAGTGGTGTGTCTTCTTCACATTACCAATTCATTGAGAAATATGAAAGACACAGTTGTGTAGAAGTAAGTAGGGTTCTGTTTGTAATTTTATGGTAATTGTACCATATTTTTGTATATTTGCATACAAAAATTGCAAGGTATCAATGAAGTTTTAATAGGATGTTGCTGTTTTTGTTTGTTTTGGTTTTTTTAATCTGCTTTAAACAGATTTTTCCTAGCAGC
>NW_009952982.1:384995-474219 GCF_000747805.2 Chaetura pelagica | reverse complement strand
TCAAGATGAAAAAGGAAATAAAAAGAAAGTTATTACCCTTTCCCTTCATGCTCTTAGTAATTTAAAAAAACTTTATCTGGAAGTCACTTTATCTTATTCTCATTATACTTCTCTACAGTCCATTCCATTTAGTGGAAGTCAGTTATTTAACCAAAGTTATGACTAGGATTTGTAAAACCAAACTCTTGCACCACAGATTTTTCTCAGAACTATTTTTGGCCAAGTTACTGGCAATCATCCAACAGCTCACGGTACTAATATCAGAGCCTCTGATTAACTGCCATTCAGCAGATAACTTTGAGGGATAACATTGAAAGATATTACTTATCAGACTTCTAAAGCTTGATTTAGCTTATGTTATTTCATTAATCTTTCTCTGATTTACTTATCTGGCCTGAAGCTCTCTTTCATACTGCAGTTCAGAATTTCCATTTGCTGAATTCAGTTGCATACTATAGTCTACTGGTAATTCCTTGTGTCTTGGACCATGCTCAAAAATATTTGCAGAACAGTAGGTTAATAAACAGAACTCACTTTTTGTATTCAAAGTAGTGTTCAGCAATTTGGTCATCCCAGACAATCTTTGGTTTGTGTTTCTTCAAGGTTTCAACATATCTACAAATAAAAAACGGATACAGAATTAACTTGTTAATAAAGCAGCTATGAAATTACATTTCAGAAATGCCTGAAAAAACAGTTGCACCATGTTTAGGAGTTGAACACTATCAAAAATATATTCTTGCTGACAGAAGATATGGCTCAGCCACTTTATAATGTGACATGTTCACATTTTTAGTTTTTTTTTAAAGCAACAAATTAGTTAATTTTCATCAATTGACATATCTATAAAGGCATATGAAGGCAGTGCTTCATTACTTCTCCAGGCTGATTCCTATATACCAAAGCACAGGAAGTGAAATAATCCCTAGGCTGTACGTAGTTGTGTTCTTCAAGGCTAATCAAGCAATTCTTAATTACAAGAATTATTATTATGTGATCAGAAAAATTCTTCTATAAAAGGGGCTTGGTTAATCTTCTAAAAATGATACTAAACCCCAGCTGGTTTTCAAAGAAAAGTTACTGCTAAGTAACTCTGCATGTGAATTTTCTCCACCAGTAGCTTTTTGGCATTACTATGCCAAGTGACTTGAAATAAGTGAGGACAGAACACTACTTGTACACAAAAAAACCACATAGGGAACTGGTGTGGAATAGTTAGCATGCTGTAAATTAATGTTCTTGATTAGCTCACAGTATTGTCTCAGTGTAGAGACAGTGTTTTATTGTGTGTGCACTTCTGACTTCACAATGGAAACGAAGATGCACGCTGACTCACTTAAGACCAGAAGACAGCCAGCTACTGCTAATGTTAGAGGCCACATAGGTATCACAGAAATAAGACAATTTTCTATCACATGTTCCTCTGTCTCTTCTGCATCTTACTAACCTGCATCTTTGGCCAGCAAGAAGGCTGAACTTGACTCTGCTGCTAACTTTCCTGACTAAACATTAGGGGGTTTATCTAGCCACGGGCCAAGCACCATTTCTTCTTTTACCTCAGGGATTGTGTAATGAATTTGAATTAAAAGTTTAATTGTCAGTACTACTTATCATGAATACATAAAGCTGTCACAGGCAAACATGGTCATAAGATAGGATTAAAAATATGTGTCAATTTTTGCGAAATCCATCTCTTCCACAATATGTCTCATAGTTGCAGTAATTTCTCTGCCCATGATCATCAGGTGAAGGGAGGTGATTCTCCCCCTTTACTTGGCTCTTGTGAGACCCCAGCTGGAGTGCTGTGTCCAGTCCTGGAGCCCCCAACAAAGGAAGGACATGGAGCTCCTGAAGCAAGTCTAGAGGAAGACTACAAAGATGATCAGAGGGCTGGAGCACCTCTCCTGTGAAGACAGGCTGGAAGAGTTGGGGTTGCCCAGCCTGGAGAAGTGAAGGCTTTGGGGAAACCTCATAGCAGCCTTCAAGTACCTGAAGGGGACTTATCGGAAAGCCGAGGAGGGACTTTTTACAAAGGCTTGTAGTGAGAGGACAAGGGATAATGGCTGAAAACTGGAGGAAGGGAGATTTAGGTTAGACATTAGGAAGAAATTCTTGACTGTGAGGGTGGTGAGACACTGAAACAGGTTGCCCAGTAACATAAACTTTCCAGCATTATCAGTCCACCAGCTGGAAAACTTGCTGCTAGTTAAAAGAGAGCTCACTGAAGGGAAAAAAAAACAAAACAACAACAACAACAAAAAAAATCAGTAAAAAGAAAACTGGCTTCATCCTGGCTCAAACCAGGACATGTAGAATATCGAACCAAGATGTTACAGCCCAGAAGACAAGAATTACCAGTGAAAACATGCTGCTAGGTAGCTTTGTTACTGAACATATAACTTTAGACGGGAAATACTAATTTCACTTACTAAAAATCCCAACACAATTAAAAAGTGTTCAACATACACATGATCGCGCTTTCAAATTAGAAATGCAACTTGAAGAAATTACTATACCCTTTATTTTTAAGGTATATTATTATTTTAAAACCCTTCAGGCATACAGCACATTTCATGAGAGCCCGTCTTAATAGGATAATTTATTTCCTTTTCTCCTGCCTCCAGGCATTTATCACCGCAGTATGTAAAAGCAAAAATGAACAAATTATCTTCAAGTATCATGTATGGTTATAAGACCTCCAAGTACTATTTTCAAAACAATAAGATCCCATTTACTTTAGTTGCAACTGCATACTCAGTCCTTCTGAAAGGCAGGTTTGATATTTTTCAACTGGACAACAAAGTTGCTGTGAGGTCTGGCAGAGGTGCAGGAAGAAACAAGAGCTGTTTCCCATAGGCTGTCTATTTTATTAACTTGGGAACAATCCATTCCCTTCCTTTAGTCATCTGCCCCAGTCACAATTAATTTTCTTGAAGTAAAACATACAGGAGCTTTACAGATAACATCTCCCAGATCCATCATATTTCCTATTACCTCTGCGCACTGTGAGCAGAAGGGTTCCTGTGAATATCTGCAGAACCTGTATTGCAACACACTTGCTTCACTCAAACTAATTCTTACCCAGGCACTCTTAACACATGTCCTAGCTGAAGAAATACTTGACTCAACAAATATTTTATACATAGTTATTAAAAAAAAAAAAAGATTGAAAAGACAAATTTTCCATCACACTGAAGCAGACAAGCATGGAATATTGGTGTGGCTGGGGTACAAGAGATAAAGATTCATTTCCAGGTTCTCAAAGAGGAAAAGGGATGGACAGAGAGTTCAGCACAGCCAGTCTTCCTTCTTCTCTCCACTTGCCACATCACTCTTCTTGTTTTGATTAATATTTATTTATATTTTTCTCTCCTCTATTTCTAATTTAACCCTCTTTCTACTGCCACTGTCCCAGTTTGCATCTGCTTTTATACTCCTACCCAGACTAATTTATTTGCTTCCTCATCTGTCAGCTCCTAACTTAATAGCTTTCTTTTTTTGTCAAGCTGTCTTGGCACTTATGAGTATGATAAACACTGAAATCTCAGCTGCATTGCCTTGCATATGTATTTCCTGGAAAGTCTGTGACCATTAGCAGAGAAAGTTGAGCTGCAAATACTTGTTCTTAAACAGAGAACTGCCATCATGGCTCATTTATTTAGGTCTTGGTTTAATTTAGCCAGAGCAACATTCTCGTTTACCAAAACATTCCTTCTTATAGCGACAGTATCAATTCAGTTGTTACAACTGGGCTTTCAAAGTTTAAGTTGCAATCTAGTTACTAAAAACATGGCACATGAGGCAAAAGTGTTTAGAAACAATTCTAAGACTGCCTGACACCCTTCATACAAAACTTCAAATTCTCAGTGTTTTACTACAAATAACTGCCAAACCTCTGTCCAAAAGAACAACACTCCTTGGTGTACAGACACCTACTGTTACTCTTACAATTTTTATATTCTTGGTTACCAACCCATTGGCTAGAGTTGGACTAAAACCAGCATTCCCTTCCACAGAGTAAATGAGAAACCAAAACAGGAAGTACCTGTAGAGTCAGTCCTGCCAAAGGTGTTTATCTATAAACAACACTAATGTTGTTTATGCTACACCTACACACTCCTGCACTTTGCTGCACAGTCAACTACTAACTAAATGATACAGAAGAAAGGTTCTCAGGATTTATGGCTGGTGCTTCTTGTTTAAGACACTTCTCTGCCAAAACATGAAAAATGGTATGGCACTAGAATATGATAATGTAAAAACCAGTCCCCCTGAAGAAGGTATTTATCTTCATGGGTAACACTTTTTCACTGCGAATATAAAGAAACAAGCCTCTAATATACCTTCTGCAACAAGAATATACATTCTAGAAAAACATATAGATTCATACATAATTTTTAGACCAGGATTTTTTTACAAAGGTTAAACTTTTTAATCCTCAGGTGCTTTGCTTTACTAGTCCTGAGTTGTTCTTCAACTGAAAAGCTTTAGTGAAAAGGAAACCAGTACTGAGCATGCATACAATTTTTATGCTCTTTTCTAACACTTTACATTTTCTCCTCAGTTCTCATTAGTAGAGATGCTTCGCAATTTAACAATCTTTAGATATTAGCCTTTCAAGAAGTTTTGTGAGCATGCAGAAATTTATGAAAAGCCTAATTGCAGAGTCACTTATAGCATAATATTATGTGTGTGTATATATACATTTAAATAGTATTACATATTGTGCAGTAATAAAGATTGGTAATAGATGGACCAATGAAGTTAGCTTTCTCCACGCTGGTACCATCAGGATCACTTAATCACATTCTTACTCCTCTCCTTTCCTCTCCTCTCCTCTCCCTATTTAATTCTCAGTAACACCATGTTTACAATACATAAACTTCCAACTTCAAAAGGTAGTGAAGTTGTATACCACTTTATCCCTCGCTTGCACATTAAAGAATCAAGATTTTATTAACAAAAATCTCACAAGTTATTTCAAAAGCAAACAGGTTATCCAAGAAATAGCTAGTATGTGTCTGCTAGAGAATAAAAGAACACACTAGCATAAAAACAGTTTTTACTCTGAGGATTTGAGTGAGAGCACATTCTAAAAGTCTTACTTATTCCTTCTGCAAGGGATATTATTAAAAAATAGTTCTGTTACAATCTTTATTTCATGTAAAACAACTTAAAACCAAAACCAGTTTGCCAAGAGACACCAGTCTGTTCATTTTCATTACTGTGGGCTTTTTTAGGTTAAGGCTGTTAAAGTATTCAGGTAGAAGCCTAGAAATGAAAGATCTATACACAAGTGTCATCTTTCTCTGTTTTCTCTGTTGTTTCTGCACCTTTGCTCTGTCAGTTTTAAAAGGCAATAGCATTTTTACTATTTCAATAGTAAGAGGTTTCAAATAGAATAGTCTATGGGTGTGCTGCTTTCATTAAGTTTTATAAAGTAATTCTCACTGATTGCTTCACAATACTTCATCACTGATATGACAGACAACACTTTTTGGTGCTTCCCTACCAACCTCACACAAACCTTGTACCTTCTGCCCTGATGCACAAGCCAAAACATGACGCACCAGCCTAATGAAAATAAGCAGAACCTCAGCAACACTTCCACCATTACTCTGGGCTCTTCAAAAGTGTACTTAATTTAACATTATCAAAGTAATTTAGAAACAATAATACTTAGTGAACACTGCAGAGAGGCAGCCAAGTATTCCTATTTTATAGAACTCTGGAGACACAGATGACAGTGTCAAGCTTTTCAGAAGCACTGTCTTCTTGCTCTTGTCTCAGGGACATAATGCGCATTAAAACTTCTCAGTACCTTATGGCTACAGAAGAAACTACGAACATGACAGCATTAGTTTGTATCCAGATTTATGTGTTAATAGTGCCCCGTATTTGCATGTAACTTCACAGAGGTTTTATAAAGAAAAAGCCCTTTCTGAGAGTGTACACAATGGTATGCTGGCAAATTATCCTAGGGAACTGCAAGTACAGCTGAAAGTAATCAAGTGCATGGTAATTTTTCTCAATATAACCAAAATGGTGGTTCTTTACCAAAAAAAGAAAGTTACAGTTAGCTATTGATCAAAGAAGTAATCACACATAAGGCAGAAAAAGGTGTGAATGTTTATATACACAAGATTTTGACAAAAATTGAGAGATATAAGAGGAACATAATGAAAATATTAGAGAAAACAAGGTATTTTTTATAAGCCAGTAAATATTTCTCAGGCAATAGAGAAAACTAGATTGAGGCACAAGTTTTGCATTTCTATATACCTTCAATAGCACACTGCTGTTCAGCAGCTCCATTCTATTTTTAATTTTTTGTAACGACAGATTTTTTTTTTGTTCTGATCTATTTTTCAAGACACCTGGGTCTACAAAATCTGAACTTTTTTTCCCAGTGCCAACTATTTATGATAGCAACTGTCTACGGAGTTGCTTTTTGTTCGTATACATCAACTTTGCATGTTTGCTATTAGAAATCTTTTTTTGCTCCTGACCATTGCCAAGTCTAAACTTTCTAGCTGAAGTATCAGACGATGTTTTTGCTTGTATTTGTTCAGTTAGACATAGATTTTTCTTTTTGATTTATCTAATCTAACACCTAACAGGTCACTATTTGGTTTTGTCAGCTTTTTCTGTCTTGAAAGAATGAGTTCATTGCCTTTCAAAGCTTGCTGTATGGTCTGTTTCTGCTCTGGCCAAAAGGCACACTCCTGTCAGGCAGAAGACAAGTTAGTGGTAGAAGTTTACTGTGATAGAACAAAAAAAGCACAATTCAGGCAAGATCACAGAAACAAAAGCTCAAGAGAACTGAATAGAATAAAGCATACTGTTACAGACTAGCTCAAGTAACTATCCCATTTAGTCATACTAAAAAAAAAAATTAGTTTGACTATGAGCTAAAAGCTAGAGGTCCCACATGCAAATTAATTTTTTTCTAATATAATTTAAATTATCTCTGTATATTGGTCTATTTGAAGCCTTTGATAAAAACATTGTTATCATTTAAGTGGCCCTGGCATGATGTTGAACACCTATAAGAGGAAGTAGAGAGTGGGTTCTTAAGACCCTGAAGGGCCCGGGAGGGTCGGCACAGGAAGGGGTCAGTGTTCTCCCCACTTCCTGCCACATTCTATAAAAGTCAGGAGAACAAGAAACGTAGCCCTTTTCCTTCCCACAACTCCTCTTCTTGCTGTTACAGCTTGCAGATTCTTTGGTTCTCTACCTGCTCTCCAGAATCCAACTCCATCTGGTGCTGCAAGGAACCATGGATTCCTCACCTGAAGCAGCCTTGCAGCAACTCTAGCCCACCTATTCCCGTGATCAGCGAAATCGGTTTTACATATTATCTGTATATAAGTGTATATATATTTTCTTCCCCCAGGCATTACTCCCTTTTTCTGTGTTACAGTTTCTGTCTTCCTTATTCCCCTTCTATCTTCCCTTGGGTGGGGGGATAATAGGGAGCAGTTCTGCCTTCTAATTTGTCTCTTGCCATTACTATTTAAACCAGGACAAATGTATCTTCATTTGGTCTTGATTGCCTTGCACACACTTTAAAAGTAATCAGTCAACAAAACTGTGATGTTATCTTTGATATTCATCGCAGAATTAATAGCAAGTAGGCATACTGCTAGGTAAACAGAATAGCAATCTTCTCTCTCAAACAAGGAAAATGGTCACCTCAAGGTTTTTCTGACTCACTCCAGTTACAAACTATACCAGACAGAACTACTCCTGTGTGCTCACCTCTAAGCAAGAATCTTCCCCAATCTTATATTGAAATAAAGCAGAAAAAAAAAAAAAAAAGCAGATGTATAAAACAGTCTTAATAGAAATAATTTAATAATTTAGAACTTGATATGAAATAGATCTTCCCCTCCTTCACACATCCTATTTCATTAATAAAAATATTTTCATTAGTCATCACAACTGTCTCCGGCTGTACATCAGAGACAAGTCGAACACCCTTGTTTAAAGCAGATGTCAGGCTACATTTGGCAGGTCTAAAATTTATCACTGTGAAAACAAACTCATTTTCCTCCAAATTCATAACATTCACCATCCACAAATAACAAGTATGGTAAATCTATATAAATAATATAATTTAATAATATATTACAGTATTTATATTTGTGTATCTAGAAAATAATACATATAATATAAAAGTAAATAATATAAAACTTACAGGACACACTAATGACCAAAATCCTTAAAAAAAACAAGAAACCTCCTCTCCTCCATTATTAAAAAACATTCACCATGGAGGTTCACGGGTCCACAGGGCTTGGTAAAACCATTCCTTATACAAACACACTTAGAGTACTGCATGCTGTCTTTGATGACAGCCACACTGATTTGTTTAAATCCTACAGTATAGCTTGTTTATACTGTGTAGGAAAGTGGCAGTTAAGTGTTTGACAGTACCAGCACTAGGTAGTTATTCCTAATAGGGTTGTGCAAATGCCAAGGCCTATTCTGTGAGACATTTGCATGCATGCAAATTCTTCTAAATAGAGTTCATATTGTTACATACTAACTAATATGTAGATGTGTCAACAGCAGTACTTAGTATATACCACTGTATGTCAAATCATATATCATTTATTAAAATACTGTATTAGTTTTATACTTTATTTTAAAATCAATGTAATATTTCAACTATTTTATATGATACTCAGAGAAAGTAGAATATCACATTTTAATTAAAACTAGTCACAAAACTACTAGGATAAAAAGGTATTAAGGAGAACACTCAGCAAAACTGTCAATAAAGCACCTAACTTTCTTGCAGAAAAATAACAGAATTTGTCATCTGGATCTTTTGTGGTATATGGAAAAATAAAAGGACAGAATGTGGAGATCTGTATCAAACTGAAATCTTTACAGATGCCTCCATTTAGTCATGGATAACTGCACTGGGAAAATAACCCTCTTATCAGGACAAGTCTCAGACCACCAATGCTGTCTTAGATGATTATCCCAGAAGATTCTGTAGTGCAACAATGCATATTTTTAATTCTCCTTCAAACATTTTCATTTTCTTAGAAGCCTTGAAGCACTTTTCAGTACTTCAGAATTCTGCAAGGATAACATTTCTGTGACTAAGCTGCTTCTCTTCCACTTGGTAGATGCTTGTTACATAACTTATACTTTATGTATTTTAAATTTTGACAGCATTATTATGCATTTATTATCCAATATAATTTATTTAACCTGGGTCTGGGCTACCACAGGACAATTTTAATGGTTTCCAGGAGGCTTGTGCCAGGTAGGTGCTCAAGCCTGCTGTTTCCAGAGTTGCTAATAGGCCCTGGCTGAGACAGATGGGAAGGGCCCAAGCCCCATGCAGGGCACAGTTATGGAAAGCTTGCACTTGGCTGCAAAGTAGAATGAAAGGCAACGTGTTTGATGCAAGCAGCAGAAGGCACCAAGGAAGGGAGAAGTATTCTGTAATTGAAGGGGAAGATGTGCTAGCAGCATAGCTCTGAGATGACCTCAGGCAGAGCACAAAACTTGCAGGCTGCAGGGCTCTTGTTATGGAAAACTGAACCAGGTCAGCGATGTTTCTCCTCTCAATGGCCCATGTTTTAGTCACGGTTATATAGACTTACTCTGGATTTACACCAATACAAGTAACGTAATATTTTCAGCCTTTATTTTTCTAAAAAGATACAATTACGACAAATTAATCCAAATTACTTTTAATCTCCCATTAATAATGCAAATCTCAAAGCATTACTATATTTTTATGATGCCTTAGAATAACCTGAATGGCTTACAATTCCTCCGTTTCTGGCATGACCTGAACTGAAGATGGGCTATGAAGTAAAAAAATATATTTTATCCAATAATAGTGAATATTTTTGCAAATTTAAGAAACTGCCTTCATCAGTTAAGCAAATATTTGAGAATACAGATTTTAAATCTCTTGGTATTTAGTTTAAATAATACATATTAATGTGGCCATGTTCAGCTTTAGAGAAAAACCCGGGACTTTTCATAATGAAAAAACAGCAGGATGTCTTCAATTTCTTTTTTGTAAATACAAGTATTTGCATATTTTCATTTGTTTAGCTTCTGCTGAATAAACACATCTGTGCCAGTTGCTACCACTTCTTAAGGTTAAGAATGAATTTTATAGCAAAACCCAACATGCATATATTTATTCAAAATTACTTCCAAAACAGCTGTTATTTAAATCAAATGGCAACACTTGGGAGTGCAAATCAAGGGATAAAATGATAGCCACCACATTTTTTACACTGGAAATTTCAAAATGGAATACTATTTTACCTCTAACAGGTGTGCACATATATTTTTTTAAAACTTAAAAAAAAAAAACAGCACTTTTTTCAGTAACCATACCTACAGCCCTCTACCAGGTATACAGCACTCTGTACACAAAGGGTCTTTGGTTTGCTTAAGAAATTGTTGATTCAGAGGAACAGTTAAAGGGTAACTATATCACATGTGGGATACTCCTATACAGCATATGTGGGACCTGTGTACATGCCAAAATTTTGTTAACGTCTGGGGAAGTTAGAAAACAAATCCTTTTGCTGAGTTGGAATGACAGATGTTTTCTATTTGCAGTTATCACGATTTATCCTAGTACACTGCAAAAGGTAGGGTATTTATATATCTAAAGTGGTTCCATGTGCAACTATATTAAATTGCAACACTTTCAAAATACTCTCACTTTGCCCTCCCCACACAAGTCATCCAACACACCAAGTAACCACCAGTACAGCTCTGTAAATAATAAAAGAATAATGTCCTTTAAACACCTAACTAATTATAAATCTAAATAAGTGAAATACTAACAAACACTATGATATGCATGTAACAGAAGGTGAATCCAGAAAATGCAAAGCAAAATTTAAGAACAAAAAATCCTGCAAGGCACCAGTTACTAAAAACATAGTGAAAGAGAGACTGATGTAATGTGTAATGAAGAAACAATGTATTATTTTTTAAAAGCACGTTTTTAAACAACTGTTGGGGGAAAAAGGTTGCAATTTTCTTTTTTTCTTCTGATTTCATCAGTGAACATTGCTTTTTTTCTGAAGGCTCAAGGAAAGTACTTGTTTTAATTTAAAAAATGGATTCCATTGAACTAAGTTCAAGCTACTGAATCAGTTCATTTGCCACAAATAAGTAAATTCTTCTACCTCAGGACATGCCTTAGGGCCTTTTCATTGCAAAGAACCATTTTGAAACCATATCGCCGAGGTGCCACCTGAGTGCCCCGCATACCCTATTATCCTAAGCTCCTGGTACAGTCATACACACAAGGACGAGATACAAAGCACTATGTTAAGTAAAGAAAACAAGGAGGATGATAGCAAAGCTAGAAGATTAAAAGAAACTGATGAGACCATTGACTATAAAACTGCAAGCCATGCAATGTAAGAACACGAATAACATGGGCAACTATGTGTGGATTTAGATGAAAAAGTCCCAGCTGCAGTCACTAAAAGACTTACTGACCCTGTGTTTGGGATTGACAAGGCTTTTGCTGGGTATTATTTTAATTGTGCTTACTTTTATGTAAGGTGGGCTGTCATCTGTTCCTCTCTTGTCTTCCATTGCAGCTGTTGCAATAAACCTCAGCTCAGAAAGCCAACTGTACCCTGGGCTGCATGAAAAGAAACATGGTCAAGAGAGGTGATTCTCCCCCTCTACTCTGCTCTGGTCACACCCCACCTGGAGTATTGTGTCCAGTTCTGGAGTCCTCAACATAAGAAGCACATAGAACTCCTCAAGAATGTTCAAAGGAGAGCCACAAAGATGATCAAAGGACTGGAGCAGCTCCCCTATGAGGATAGGCTTAGGAAGTTTGGGTTGTTCAGCTTGGAAAAGAGACCTTGTAACAACTTTCCAGTATCTGAAGGAGGCCTACAAGAAAGCTGGGGTAGGGCTTTTTACATGGGTATATAGTGAGAGGACAAGGGGCTGAAGCTTAAAGAGGCGAGATTCAGGTTGGACACTAGGAAAAAGTTCTTTCCTGTGAGGGTGGTGAGATGCTGGTACAGGCTGCCCAGGGAGGTTATGGATGCCCCCTTCCAGGAGGTCTTCAAGACCTGGTTGGATGGGGCCTTGAGCAACTTGATCTAGTGGGAGTTGTCCCTGCCCAGGCATGGGGGTTGGAACCATATGATCTTTATGGTCCCTTCCAACACAAACTATTCTATGATTTTATGACTCTATGGCTTTAATCACATTGTAGTCTAGCATATAGCTATTGTACCACTCCAGAAGCTCTTTTATTTCAATCTTTCCCCTTCAGGATGGCACAGTTTTCTCTTAAAGCAAAGAACTGTCGTTGCTGGATGATGGATTCTGTACTTGGCATCAGAAAAATGGTTGATGATTCAAATCCAGAAGTTCTGGAAAGAAATGAAATTTACCTCCTCAGACCATGAAAAAAAAGCAGGCTTTTGACTTTTCAATAAGCTCTGTTTCCATAACTGGGATCAGTTGAACTAGTTTTTCTGATTGATTTCGGCACTTGCTGCCTTGAGATCCCAAATACTACATTATGAGTAATTTTTATATTTATTTTTTTTTTCCCAAAAAAAGCTCAGCTTTTGTGGATTGTTGCCTTTGATCAAATGCTAAGAAAATTTCCATGCAGAGGACCATGCTAGGAGGGAAAACAGAAGAATTTAACCTGCAGCAATACATGACTGACAGCCAAAATATAAAGAAACACACTGAAAAGGCCAGAACAGATTTTATTGGGCCATTAGTTGATGTGGATAGCACATCAGGGAAGGTCTAAATACATCATACATGTTATAGGTTTCTTAAGCTGACAAGACAAAGGGGAGAAGAGTAGGGACAAGAGCTAATTTTTATCCATTAATGTTTCTGAGCAAGCAATAGCCAATTCAAATATGTTGGATACTTTTTTGAATCCTGGGGAATGAAGAGATAGTCAGATTATTAGACCTAACAATTAATATGCATTAAATGTATTCCAATTACAAGTAGTTTCTGACCCTTCCTGGCCCCATAGCAATTGCAAGAACCTGTTTAATTATTTGTCTCTTTTGCAATAAAATACAATTAAACAGTGCTAATTATTTGACACAAGATATTTTAAATATGGAAGAGGCTAACCAGTTGCTATAACAACAAAATCTAAAGAACTTGACAGGCAGGTATTACAGATTCTCCTTTTATGGTAGTTTTCACCTGCACCTCCACTTTCAAACCTATAACCTTTGTTGCAATTTTATATTTTGCATCTACAATAAAATAACATACTGAGTAGAAGAGTGCTGAAAGAATTCATAAAACCATCAAATTGTCACCGTATTTCACACTTCAGGATGATGCATAATAAATTGAGACAGAGGTGGGAAGGCTAAAATAAATAAAGTACAATAATATATCCAAGTTTTCTTACCTTTTCATTTGAGTTACTGGATACTCAAAATTAAATTTAAAGCTAACACAGGGTATTCATATTTGTTTTTACTTGGTGGCTAAATGACTTCTTAAAAAAGGTTCAGCTCTAATAAGTACAATATATGGAAATCGGTAGAATTTTATTGCTATATTTATCTGTCACTAACTACAACCTCAGACATGATAGAAGAAAAAAATTCTTGACTGATGTCTGATATTCACCACCCGCATCAAACCTTCCCTCTTGACCCTATGACTTCTTCAGCAAGTCAAACCAAGACTCATAAACACTGACCTACCATTCTGCCAGTATCTAATCATATCCTTCCTCCTTTGAACAAAGGTAAAACCTACTTCTGCTCCTCTGCTGGTCAGTGTTAGTGGAACACAAATACTTGCATTTGGTCTGACAAGTATTTCTGAAACAATTTAACTGAATTATAAATGAAGAAATTATTCAAAATATTTAGATATTTTACTAACATTTAAGTAAACACAAAAATATAGAAGTAAACCCAAAATGCTTATTTACTAGTCAAAATTGGTTATCTTTCATTGTGTAAACACTGTCAGGTTTTTTTTTGCTGTTTAATTTGATTTTCAGATTCATCTCAGGAAATGTACAATTGTATAATGTATAATTGTGTGTCTACAATTAAGCACAACATTCTAATTCCTTGGCAAAAACATGTTCCAAGGTTTTGCTTTGTTTTCAGAAGATTTTAAATTTTATATAAATTTAAGCTTACTTTATTGTTAAAATGTATATACAATATAACATACTCAAGTATTTTCATATGAAGCTGTTAGAAGGACCTATTGTATGAACTTCTAAGGTTTCACTTCTAGGGGGTGAAAATGAGACAATATCAGCATCTTTACCACCCCAGCATTTAATACAGAATAACAGCTGATGGAATAAGTGCATCAGAATTAATCACACGATTCATATACATGTATCGTATTTAAAGAAAGGAAAATAAATGAAAAGGATCAAAGAAGTGTTTTAAAAGGACAGAAATACATTAGGATTAAAAACATTTCCACCAGCTACCTCTGACGATTCAGAGAATGCCACTAAGTTATGAATGTTGCTTACGGTTATGAAAATGTCACATTATTTATAGGCTCAGGGTACACACGATCTGCAGTTCTCTATCAGAGCAACATCTAGCCTCCTAGGTCAGATGTAATATAGAATCAATTGCCTACCAGCTATTATGAGGGAGCAATCTTGGAGAAGAGCTCACTACACAAGACAAAACTAAACTTTTTGATTGCACAAACTGCAAAATGAAACTATACCACAGGATCTCAGGGAGAATGGGTGTTAACAGTGAATTTGCAGAATCCACGCTTATCTGGAAACTTGAAGAAGCCAGTTGCAAGGTACAGTCTATTACTGGGGAAAAAACAAGGATCTGCCTCCAAGAAAAGTAGCAGAGAGGCAAGAATTACAGCATTGTAACCAACCCAGCAAAAGTATGAGCACAAGGATAAAGCTGAACTTCAAACCCAGCAATCTGCACATGCAACAAAAAAACAAGCAGTGCTTGTGCCATCATTTCAGTTGCTTGCCCAGGCTTCTTGTTTCCAGCTCCTGCAGAGTTTCCTTGCTAAGTTACAACCGCAGAAACATAATTTTTCTGTGAATTGCCTGAGGAAATCTCACCACACCACTTGAAAAAGTTTAAGCACTTGACTGCTCAGGAGATGGAACCATAATTACCACCAAGTGTAATTTCACATGCTTTTCTGTGTTGAATTTAAACTGTGTTTATAGTGACTTCAGAACAAGAAGAACCTGCAGAAGTCAACTGAAGCCAATACCTTATTGGCTTAACTACAGCCTCTGTATCAGTTCTCTGTTCATCTCTGAGGATAAGTTGTTGTAGTAATAGATTTCATCCCAAACTTTTCTTAGTAGAGTGGCTTTTATTGATTACTTATTTATACCTTCAATTATCTCACTGCCAAGAAACCAGAGATAATTCCTAGCAACAATTGTAACCTAAGTGAAGTTTTTGCTGGGACAGCTGTGATGGCTACAGGTGTATTTCTTCTGTTGTTGCACTATTTCTTATTTGGTAAGTGAAGGGTTTTTTAGTGTAACATTATCTTTCTCATGCCTTATGCTGGGAGTGTTTTCTCTGCTAGCTATACCTGCAAATATTTTTAGTGCCAACTCCAAACATTTGCAGACTGTAACAAATATTTATAAAGCATTCAAGCAAATATTTACCAAAATACTCTTGAGATCATCAGTTATTGTAGGTGCAGAAAACTTCCAGTACACTGATGAATATAAAGAAAACCCTGCCAGGACATGAATCAACTCAGCATTAGAGACATCATAATACATTACATATGAAGTCAACATTTTTGTTGCAATAATTTAATGTCTAAACTCTTAATGTATCTGGTTTATAGAATCAAAGAATGGTGAGTTGGAAGGGACCTTAGAGAACATCAGGTTCCAAACCCCCTGCATTTGCAGGGGCACCTCCCACTAGATCAGGATGTTCAAAACTCCATGCAACCTGGCCTCAAGCACTTCCAGGGAGGGGGGATCCGCAACTTCCCTGGGCAACCTGTGTCAGTGTCTCACCACACTCACACTAAAGAATTTATTCCTAACGTCAAATTTATATCTACCTTCTTCCAGCTTACCTGTGTTCCTATCACTACACACTATGGTAAAAAGTCCCTTCCCAGCTTTCCTGTAGGCCCCTTTCAGGCACTGGAAGATTCTTATAAGGTCTCCCCAGAATTTTCTCGTGTCCCAGGTGAACAGCAGCAATTCTCTCAGACTGTCTTCATAGGAATGGTGCTCTGGCCCTTTGGTCTTCTTCATGGCCCTCCTCTGGACTTGCTCCAAGAGCTCTATGTCCTTCCTGTGTTGAGGGCTCCAAAATTGGACACAGAGACCCACCAGGCGGGGTCTCACAAGGGCTGAGTAGATGGGTAGAATCACCTCCCTTGACTTGCTGGCCACAATATTGGCTTTCTTGGCTGCAAGTGCACAATGCCAGCTCATGTTGAGGTTTTCATCAACCAACATCCCCAGGTCCTTCTCCTCAAGGCTGTTCTAAATCCATTCTCCACCCAACCTGTATTTATGCTTGGGATTGTCCTGCCCAGGTGCAGGACCTTGCACTTGGCCTTGTTGAACTGTAAGCCTGTTAAAGTCCCTCTGAATGGCAACTTCATCACACAGCTTACTTCAGTCAGCAAACTTGCTAAGGGTGCACTCAATTCCACTGTCCACGTTGCTGACAAAGATGGTAAACAGCACTTTTCTCAGTACTGACTCCTGAGGAACGCCACTTGTCACTGTTCTCCATTTGGACATCAAACTGTTGATCACTACTCTCTAAGTGTCACCATCCTTATCCACCAGGCGGTCCATCCATCGAATCCGTACTGTTCCAGTTTTGAGACCAGGATGTCATGCAGGACAGTGTCAAAAGCTTTGCACAAGTCCAGGTAGATTATATTGGTTGCTCCTCCCTTGTCCACCAATCTGTGACCCCATCAAAAAAGGCAACCCAATTAGTCAGGCATGATTTTCCCTTGTTGAAACCGTGCTGGTTGTCACCAACTACCTCCACATTTTCCATGTGCCTTAGCAGAGCCTTCTGGAGGATCTGCTCCATGATCTTGCCAGGCACAGAAGTGAGACTGACTGGCCTGTAGTTCCCTGGTTCTCCTTTCCTTCACTTTTTAAAAATGGGATTTATCTTCCCCCTTTTCCAGTCAGGAGGAACTTCAGTGACTGGAAATGCTACACTGAGTAAGTGCTTTTCATGCATAGAGCGAGGATGGCTTGACTAGGGATTACTATGACATCTTTAAGCCTTATTGCAACTGTTTCAAATTCATTCATCTGTTCTGTAGGTACTCAAAACATTATATGCCAGAATAGATTAAGCCCTCAAGCACTGCTCAGAAGTAGGTATTTCCACAGTACTCCTCCTTCTGAGTGAAGAACAGTAGCACAACCGCTGAGAATAGCTGTTTATGCCTGTGAATCTCTTTATATGTGCAAGCTGTATAAATGGGGGGAAGTGGGAGGGTATTTCTAGCAAAAGTCTCCTTAGACCTTTCAATTATCTTGCTGCTGAAGGGTACTGTAAGCCAGCAAAACATATTCACACACATAAAGAAGGGATCCATTTTCAATTATTCTTACAGATCATTTAAGGCTCATTTTACAACTGCATGTCCCTTATGCAGCACAGCTACAAATTCCTGACATTCAAATGCTAAAGCCAGTGTCATATATGGCATATTCCATTTTACTTTGCTTTCCAGTATCAACTTGATATTAATACAATGCACAAATATTACGTTCTGAAACCCAGCAACACATTATCTTTCCTTGTTGTACAACACTGCAGTTTTGACAATTTTACTCTTGTGGCCTCTCTCTACCCTGGATCTTGTGAGATATGAGCCCAATACTTCTGCAAAAGAGAGAACTGTCCTAGCAGATTGTTAAATCTACTTGCTAATTATACATTAAGTGTTGATCCATGCTGAAAGTGAATTAACACATTACAAGGACACGTATCTTAAGCTACCATTAAGGCTACAGTCTATTGAATACTGAATTAAGTAGCAGAGAATTTTAACCACAGTTCAAGAGAGAATCACATTTCAGAGTAGTTCATGATACAAAAGCCTGAGAGCTTTCAAAGCTAATATGAGCTTATCAAGTAATAAAAAACTAAGGAAACTGCAATATTTATTACTCCTTTAGAATCTTACACATATTACTTCAGATAAACTTCATCAATAAATGTGAGTAGGCAATTTTTAATAGCTTTCCAGTATTTCTTATATTTCAAAAGAACATCTTATAAGCCTACTTATATAGAAAGGCAAGAGGAAGAAAAGATATTGTAATTAGATAAGTGATTAGCACTATCACCTGTATTTTTTGGATAAAAAAAAAACTCAGTTCTGAGTTACTGCTTCTACTCCACACTTTCTTATACTCTCACTTCTTTTCTGATAATTTCCTAGAATTCCACTGATGCAGTGTACAAATTTATTAAGACCCTTACAATATTAACTCTGCATGGACACAATGTATCAGAACCTGGGAAGATAACATTGTCTACAGTTCTGCCTCTCTGAGATTTGAGAGAATTCACACTCCCAATCTCAGGTCTTTGTTGGAGACAAAGAGAAACTCCTGAAGTTCCTAGAAGCTGTGTGAATGGCTAGATGTAATTAATCCCATACTTGGTACCAATGTCATGGTGCACTTTTTGATAGCTTTTGGGATATCCCAGCTAATCAACACTCTCTGTTCTACTCAGCCAAAATAACGTTAAAAAACATGTTGCATAAGATAATTTAAATCAGTATACAAAACAAATATTAATATATTATTATTTCCCTTCCCCTTGTGCTTTGTTTCCAAGTCTCATAAGTATCCACGATACTCACAGAGATGCAAAGCTTTAAAAAAAAAAATTTAGTCTCAGCTCCTGACTATAGCCCATCAGTACTGAGAAGCAGATAGTAAGTACATTCTGAAGCAATATAATGGCCAAAAGAACATTTATAAAGAGAAAGAAAAGGTTACAGAAGATGTACAGCTATAAGACAAGGCTGAATTCAGAAAATAATTGATTGCTTTGTGGAATAATATGAAGGAGAACAAAAATTGAGAAAAAGATATAACTTCCACTGAAAGATTTTCAAAAAGTCAAGAGGACATGCCTGTTATGCATCAAAGGCTATGGATAAGCTCGGAGCAGCACACACTGCCACCAACCCTTTGGGTTACATTGCATTCTATTACCTGCCCTTTTAGCGCAAAAAACTCTCAGAGCTTTGTGATTTACCAAAATCTTCTACCAGAGAATGGAAATCTAAGAGGAAGGCTCCTGCCAGATGGCATCTTGAGACAGAACAGACAGCCTTATGGTATGTGTCAAAATAACAATTTTGTCACATTTCAGTTTTTAAGTCAAATTTTTTAAGAGCAAGTTTTGCCGAATAGGAAAGCAAGTAGATAAAATTTTAATCTAAAATAGCTGTCAACAAGTCTTATGAAAGACCATACTTAACCATCTGTTAATACCAGATGAAGATGTGAGTTCTGGGCTTACGCTGGCAATCATTATTATGCTTTCAATTGTACCTTGATAAACCCCACATGTTGGTTAAGGACACAAACTATCTGCAGAGTACTGAGTAAGTTCAGCTGGTTTGATTAAGAAAATCCAGATGGAGAAGCAACTTTTTGCAGGCTTTAAAAGGCTGTCTTCCTTTAATGCAAAGAACTAAAAAATGTTACAAGATTGGAAACAAGAGCAAAACCACAAGCCAATATGAAGCAAAAATGAAACTGAATCCATTAAGGTTTTGTTGTTCTCATCTAAGACAACATACAGCTGTTTCACACACAAGATGGCTGCTCATACAGTCTTTTAACAAGAATTGACCCATGATAAGGTAATATACAGCAGCTCCTCCTGGTGACTATCTGAAAGTGGAAATAGTATATCTCTCTCAAATTTAACAGAGATAGCACTGCTGGCTGATACAAAAAGTAACACAGCATTCAATATGACTAGAGAAAAGGAAGAATCCATGGGTTTTGGAAAAACGTTTTAAGCTGTTACATCCTGATACAAGAAGTTACTTGTGTTACCCACTGTGGGATTGTCAGTATTCTTCCCGTAAAACACTTATCATGCTACTGAAGATAACCATTAACCTCAATGGCACCTTTACAATTTCTCACCACCATGATAATCAGAGCCTAGGAAATATAAATCATTCAACCCATTGTAAACAATCATTTTTGTGATGACAATAGATTTGATATCAACTGTTTGGTTAGAAACAATGCAAGATAACAACTGAATACAGATAAAATTAATAGTTATTCTGTTAGCATGTTACAGAAAATTCTCCATGTACCACTCTAGTAACATTTAGAATGAATGTTTAAGGCATGCTATTTGCGTGCTGACTATGAACTAATTATAAAAGATTGCAGTGTGAAAAACATCACTGTCATACTTGGCTATCAACATAAAATGTGTATGTTTCAAAAAGTTAAAATTCAGGCACTGTGTAAACCTCCAAACTACCCAGAAGTTTTTTATACAGCCTCAGGATTGAATCAGCACAAATCATTTAATCACTGGTATTTTTAAGTTCATCAGTCAAAGAAGCTTAGTATACTGGGTAAGATATGAAAATACATTATACCAGTCATTACCTGTATTCAAAATGTTTTTGTCATACTCTTTAACTTTGGCATTACTGAAGAGAATTTTGGAGAATTTTGTTGTCCTTTTGCACTAAGAGAGAGCTGGGGAACCCAACTTCATGGTCAGTTATCAAGTTCATAACTGGAACACGAATTTCACAAATTAAAGTAATTTGAGGTGGTTACAATTCCCTGTGCAAGCATATAATTAACAAAATGGGAATAAACCTTGCTGTACAATTTGTACCAGCACTCGAATTTCCCAGACAGCCATAGCCTCATTACCTCCAGATTTGTGCACCTCATTGTGATGCTGACACTCACACTCATGATTAGTGCTGAAATTACGGATGCATCCTGATTTAGTGTAGCCTTTATTGCTGTTAATTAGGCAATGCAATGTGAAAACTGTTATGGTATTTTAATTATGTGAATGCAATGCAATTTGTATACTAAAAAAAAGCCACAGAGAAATCAATCTTTCTTTGAAACAGTTGCTGGTTTTGACGGAAACAGCTGACAGAGAGAAATCTGACAACATATTTTGCTGCCAGATGAGGTGATCCCTCCTGTATCTGCCATGTACAGTTTTATTTTTTGCAAAAAGACGTATTAAAAATGTCCCCTAGGACATAAAAATGTGCTGTAGGGCACAAAAATGTGCTGTAACAAAAACCTGAATGACAGACAGACGAATAATTTAATCTAGGTAAATTTTTTGTATTATTTTGGCCAAGATCCTTCAAAAAAATTCTGGAGGACGAGCCGTCAATAGGCACAACTTATGTGCAGAAACACTTCAAAGGAGACAGCATCAAAATCCCTAAGGAAGAAGAACTGGAGTCTCACCCTTGTTGCTGAACCTAGGTTGAAGTAATTGGATGCACTGACTGGCCAGAGTGTCCCCATCCTCATCAGTTATCTCAACCAAGATGGGTGCACTCCTGCAGTCAGCTGTCATGGAAGGTGCATGGGAATACAACTGCTCTGCTGTAGCTGTGACATGTGCTATATGCAGCATGGAACTGTAATAAAACAGGTGTGAGTCAGGTATGAGTCTGAATGCATCTTATACAATTTTAACTTCTCACCATTTAAAAAAATGTTTCACTGAGCATTATTGCTTTGCCTCACTAGTTTTAGTTATTACCGGTTTATTAATTTTTGCTAACATACAATAATTGAATTGCCATAGCACATATAGTCCAAGGGCAGAAGGCAGCTTTACAGAGAGGGAGACCCACATATCCTTGCATGCTGGCAACATGGCTGCCTATGACACCTGGCTGGAGAAGGCAGGCAGCAGGACTGCCCCTCAGAGGACTACTGATCTCACTAGGAGTCCTCTACGGTTCACTTACTAACACAGCATTTTAGGCAGACAGGTAACATGCAGGCACATGTACCCACAAATGTCCAAATCTGAATCCTGAGCTGCACCATGCCTTTGGTGGTTTTATTTCTCTAAATACTTAGTTGTGTCAGAGTGTGTCATTACAAGCACTCACAAAATCATAGAATGGTTAAGATTGGAAGGGACCTTAAAGATCAGCAGGTTCCAACCTCCCTGCTATGAGCAAGGACACCTCAGAATACAGCAGGCTGCACAAAGTCTCATCCAACCTGGCCTTAAACACCTCCAGGGAGGGGGCTTCCACAACCTCCCTAGGCAACCTATTCCAGCACCTTACTATCCTCATGGTGAAGAATTTCCACCTGATGTCTAACCTAAATCTACCGTCTTTCAGTTTATAACCACTACCCCTTGTCCTATCACTACCCTCTCTGATGAGAACCCCCTCCCCAGCTTTCCTGTTAGCTTCTTCAGATACTGGAAGGCTTCTACAAAGTCTCCTCGGAGCCTTCTCCTCTCCAGGCTGAACAGCCCAAACTCTCTCAGCCTGTCTTCATAGCAGAGGTGCTCCAGCCCTACATGCAGGACCTTGCACTTTGCCTAGTTGAACTTCATGAGGTTGGCACTGGCCAACCTCCCAAGCCTTTCAAGGTCCATCTGGATGGTATCCCTTTCCTTTAGGGTATCAACTACTCTACACGGCTTGGTATCAGCAGCAAACATGCTGAGGATACACTCAATTCCACTTGTCCATGTCTCCAAGAAAGATCTTGAACAGCACTGGTCCCAGTACTGATCCCTGAGGAACACCATTTGTCACCTGCCTCCATTTGGACATTGAGCCATTGACTACAACTCTCTGGGTGAGGCCATCCATCCAATTATTGATCCACCAAGTGGTTCATTTGTCAAATCCATATCTTGTCAGTTTGGATACCAGGATGTCACGTTGGACTGCGTCAAATGCCTTGCATAAATTCAGGTAGATTATGTCAGTTGCTCTGCCATTATCCACCATCTCTGTAGCCTTGTCATAGAAGGCCACAAAATTGGTCAGGCATGATTTGACCTTAGTGAAACCATGCTGGCTGTTACCAGCCATCTCCTCATTTTTCATGTGCCTTAGCAGATTGTCCAGCAGGATCTGTTTCAGGACCTTGCCAGGCACACAGTTGAGACTGACCGGCCTGTAGTTCCCTAGGTCTTCCTTTTTCCCCTTTTTAAAAATAGGGGCGATGTTCCTGTTTTCCAAACAGCAGGAACCTCACCAGCCCTCCATGATCTCTCAAATATGATGGACAGAGGCTTAGCAACTGCATCCACCAGCTCTCTCAGGAGCCATGGATGGATCTCATCTGGTCCCATAGACTTGTACAACTTCAGGTTCTTTAGATGGTCACAAACCTGTTCTTCCCCTACAGCGGAGAGTGTTTCGTTCTCCCAGTCCCTGCTTTCACCTGCTGTGGCCTTTGTGATGAGGCTGGAGCACTTGCCAGAGAAGATCAATGCAAGGAAGTAATTGAGAAACTCAGCCTTCTCAATACCCTGCATAGCTAGGTCCCCTGTTTCCTTTAGGAGAGGACCTACATTTTCCTTCGTTGTCCTTTTCCTATAGCTCTTTGCATCCCTGGTGAGATTTAATTCCATCTGGGATTTGGCTTTTCTTACCTGACCCCTAGCTGCTTAGACAACCTCTCTGTAATCCTCCCAGGGTACCTGTCCTAGTTTCCACCCTCTGTCTGCTTTCTTCTTAAGTTTGAGCTTTTCTAGGAGCTGTTTGCTTACCCACACCAGCCTCCTGGAGTTTTCATCTGATTATCTTCTCTTACTTCTGTGATTCTATGAGTAATCCTATGTAAGTGTTATCTTACTTGCTTATAAATAACTTTATATATATAATACATTCATTTTGATAATTCTGCTTAAGCTCTTTTAAACCTGTCCGTGCCTTTAATCATATAAGAGATAGAATTTTGTAGTTTTTCTTTTAGGAGATCACACACACAAAAATAGTATTATATTTATTTGCAAAAAGGAAATCAAATTGGTGACACAGTTTTTCAATAGTCATGAGATTTCAAATAGATTTTAAACAGACAAGCATCAGGAAATTTTAAAAGGAAGGTTGTTAAAGAAATGTTAAATTTAATAGATTTTATGTATATATATATACATGCATATGTATCTATATCTCACACATATACGTCCATCAGTAGTTCACAACATTAAAATATAATTGGCATGATACTGCACTGGGAACTTCTCTGAGCTTTCATTTACATTCTCATCTTAGGTGATGTACATTATACATTTTCAGATTGGTAATTTTTTCATGAAACAGCCAAGGAAAAAATTCTGAAGTAAGACTATTTTTACTCTTCTGTATACCGCTACTGAAACGAAATTAAAAACATTATGGAGAAAATACTGAAGTACTTGAATTACTGCTGCTGCAGACTCTTGCTTTCAAGCCAACTTATTACCCATTGTGCTTCTGGAGTCATAACAAGTCACCTTTTCCTTCCGTTATCACGTGCCTGTCTAGACATTCTGCCATAAAACAGAAGTACCATTGTATTTGGAGCTGTATCAGAAAGAAGATACTGAATTGAGCATCTGCCTGAGAAACTAAATACAGAAGAAAACCTAGACTGATGGGTTTAATATATAGAAATAAACATGAATTTAACCAGCAATTTTTCATGCTAAATCTAGCTTCCCTCAGAATAATTATATAAGTAACATTGTTGAAATACCAGAAATGCAAAAATTAGGCAATTTGCCAAAGGCTACACAAGTCAATAAGAGAATCATGAGCAGAATCCAGCTCCTTGCTGAATTCACTAAACTGCTAATCAGTAAAGTCCTTAGAGTCAGGGCAAGCAACACATTTCTAATATAAGCACAGAAATTTTACTGACAGAATATACACAAATAATATGCACACACTCACGGTGACAGTGCTATAGCCTCTTAAGCTTCAAAAACAGACATAAAAATCTATAAAAGTAGAGTAATCTTTATATTATTTTCTATTTAAAGACACTGCACAGTCACCAGTTCCACTAAAGGAAGTGCTCAAGATGTTCACCCCTCTATGCATGCTTCCATGGGATTTATGTTCTAAATCTCAGAAAGCAGGTAAACTTGGAGCACACACTCCTAATAAACATACTTTTCCCCTTGTCCCTTAAGCATTACTACCTTGGAATTATTTAAATTGCCAGCCAATCTCTCCTTTTTTTGACCATTCATTTGCACACAAATAAACAATTTTCAGCTGGATATAGACTTAGATTATAGGTAGATTTCTGAGTGTTTCTAACAGATAGCCTGGGTTAATAATGTATGAGTGGATTGTCAGCCATTAAACACTCCCTCCCTGAGCTTGTATATTTATATTACCATATATGAGCACTCTTTCTCTGTTGAGACTCACTGATTATTACAGTATTTGGTACAAAGGAAGATGGACAAGAGAGATGTTGTACAGGAAACCTGTATGATAAGAAAAGTCAAATTTGGTGAATAAGCATCATCAAGAATTTAACTACAGGGAGTTTGTCTCTTGCAATACTCACAGAAAAAGAAACCAACTTGATCTGAGATTGCAACAAGATCTGCACAGAGCTAAAATACAGCAACATTACAGCACTCCAACTTCTCAGCACTCCAACAGAAATACTAAGAAAACAGGGAAGCTGTGAGCATTGCCTTGCAACTGAACACTGAGAAAGTTCAAATTAAGTGTAGAGCAATCCTCTTCTAAGAATGGCTGTAAATGTTGGTGTCCATTTCCTCAGCCCTTAAACATTATGCTCCAGCATAATCAGTACAGCACACTCATGGATGGTTGACAAAGCACATATCATTCCATCATCTAGCATCCCCGAATTCAGTTTATATTTCATCACAGAGGAAGGCTGCTTAAGGATCTATTTTAAATCCTAGGCATGCTCTGCTGCTTGTCCTCAGCCACATTATGACTGCTGTATCTTTCATTTTATCTATGAAATTTTGAAGGAAGAAAAGTAAAAGGCATTTAAAGCCTGTGATTTAAAAAGTTAAGATCCAGGAGCAGAAGAGATGGGGATGCTGGTGAAAAGTTCTCAAGCACCACTGCATTGTGCAATCACCACCAAGGCAGCCAAGTAGGCACTGAGAATACTGATAGATCACAACAACTACAGGGACACAGTACACATGAATTCTTTGTGGGTGGCAAGCATCACCCTTAGATCATGAAGCAATGCGTAATGTCTACTGAGTCTATCAAACTGGGAGGGGTGGCTGACACTTTAGAGGGCTGTGCTACCATTCAGCATGACCTGAAGAAGAAGAACCTAACGAGGTTCAACAAGGGCAAGGTCAGGGTCCTGCATGTGGGGAAGAAGAACCCCATGCACCAAGATAGATTAGGGGTGGACCTGCTGGAAAGCAGTTCTGAGAAGAAGGATATGTGAGTCCTGGTAGATAGTAAATTATCCATGAGCCAGCAATGTTTCCTTGCTGCCAAGAGGACCAATGGAATCCCAGGGTTCATAAGGAAGACTGGGACAGGCTGCCCAGGGAGGTTGTGGGGTCTCCTTCTCTGGAAATATTCAAGATCCGCCTGGATGCAGTCTCGAGTAATGTGCTCTAGGCGATCCTGCCTTAGCTGGGAGTTGGACTAGATGATCTCTAGAGGTCCTTTCCAACTATGACAATTCCATGATATTTAGTTACAAAGTTTGACTTACAAAAACCATTTAACAAACATGTAACACAACAAACATCTTAGACATATGAACAATGAAAGTCAAAGTGTCCTAACACGTACAAAGTTTACATAAAATGTCGTGGCCAGTGTTATTCAAACTGGTGATTCAAATACAAGAACTTGCTGTCATTCTGTAGAACACTTACTACCTGAAGACAAGCATGGATAGCAAAGATCTAATGTACAGTAAAAAACCAGGAAGTAGTTAAGCAAAAGCCATTGCAGGGGCCAGCTAAGCAATCATGGTTTGTACACAAGCATTGATGAGATCGCCCTCAGCCTCCTTTTTCTCTAAGCTAAACAGACCCAGCTCTCTCAGCCTTTCCTCATGTGGTAGATGCTCCAACCCCTTAATCATCATAGTGGCCCTGTGCCGGATCCTCTCTAGTAGTTCCTTGTCCTTCTTGAACTGGGAAGCCCAGAACTGCACTCCAGGTGTGGCCTCACCAGGGCAGATTAAAGGGGGAGGATAACCTCCCTCGACTTTCTGGCCACACTCTTCTTAACGCACCCCAGGGTGGCATTGGCCCTCTTGGCTGAGGGCATATTGCTGGGTCATGGTCAACCTCTTGTTCACAATGACTCCCAGGTCTTTTTCCCTAGAGCTGCTTTCCAGCAGGTCAACCCCTAACTTGTGCTGCTGCATGGGGTTGTTCTTCCCCAGATGGAGTACTCTACAATTGCCCTTGTTAAACTTCATCATGTTTCTCTCCACTCAGCTGCTCTCCAGCCTGTCCAGATCATGCTGGATAGCAGCACAGCCTTCCCATGTGTTAGCCTATCCATCTAGTTCTGCATCATCAGCAAATTTGCTGAGAATACATTCTGTCTCTTCGTCTAGGTAATCAATGAATATATTGAACAGGACTGGACCCATTACTGACCCCTGGGGGACACCACTAGTCACAGGCCTCTAGCTGGCCTTAGCCCCACTAACCACAACTATCTGAGCTCTGTCCTCCAGCCAGTTCCCAATCTATCTCACTACCTAATCATCCCATTCACACTTCTCTCCCTATATATTGTGAAATTTGCATGATAATTTTTTTCTTCTACCATGGCAGACTCCCCGAGAGGGTCCTGTCTGTTTTGTTGGTCATCCCACACCAGAAGCCTACTCCTCTGCTTGCTGTCACCATTGTGTGTGGCATTGAAAGACTCAAGGAGAACTCTTTTATCTGAATATGAAAAAAAAACTTGTCTAGAGACATGAATTTATGGTGAAGATGTCACATTTCCATAGAAAATCGGAGAAGAAACAGTCAATGAGAAGCAAAAATGTATCTCTTTATCTAAAGGTGGGAATGAAAATAATTACAAATCAATACTGTTTAATCACCTTAGTCTTCAAAAGTCTACATTGTCCTACACTTCTTTGCCTTTTTTCAAAGATAACATCTGTCACAAGTTTCAATTTTAACTTAACTGGTAATGTCAAAATTACTTCTTAGCACAGTAAAATCCTGGTAACACTGAAATATCCAGGGCAGTCTGATGAGCTTGTTATAGGCAAAAAATCCCCTTAAGTACACTGAAAAACTGTCTTGCCACCTCATTAATGTTTTAAATAAACAAATTATAGATTCTGAGTCAAAACATATTTGTACCTCCATATGTAACCACTAATTAAATACATCAATCATATAGAAGCTTAGGGCACTTAGGGACATGGTTTAGTGGTGGACTTGGCAGTGTTAGGTTTACAGTTGGACCTCTATGTTCTCATGGATCTTTTCCAACCTAAATGATTCTATGATACTATACACCTACGTACCACTTCAAAGAAGCCAAGAACTCGAATAATGAGTATGACCTCAAAACCAAAAAATTCACTTCACTTTGCCAACTAAGGCAAGAGGGACTCATTGATTAAAAATCGTCTGGTTTTGATTGTTACCTGAGTTTTACTGCTTATTTTATTTCTCAATTATTCTGATCAATCTCATGAACCTGCCACAGAAAGATCAGTCTTAACACCTAAACTGGACACCACAGAACTCACTGATGTGATTGGTATCACCAAGATGTGGTAGGATGACTCCTGTGACTGGAGTGTGGGTATGATTGGGTACCAGCTGTTTAGGAAGAACAGGCAGGGCAGAAGAAGAGGGGGTGTCTCCCTCTGCATCGATGACCAGCTGGAGTCCCTGGAGCTCTACCTGGGGATAGAAGAAAAGTCAACCGAGACCTTATGGGACAGGGTTAAAGGGAAGACAGGGGCAGGCGATACAGTGCAGGTCTGCTACAGGCCACCCAACCAGAATGATTAAGAGGATGAAGCCCTCTACAGGCAGATCAGAGCAGCTTTGGGCTCATAGGCCCCAGTCCTCATGGAGGATTTCAACCACCCTGATATCTGCTGGAGGGACAACACAGCAAAGCAGCAGCAATCCAGGAAGTTCCTGGAGTGCATTGATGGCAGCTTCCTCCTCTAAATGGCAGAGGAACCAACAAGAAAAGGTGCTATGGTGGACCCTGTTCTCACCAACAGAAACGAGCTGGTTGATGAGGTAAGACTTAAAGGGAGACTAGGCTGCAGTGACCATGACAGGACCCTTTGGGCAGTGAGGAAGGAGCAAAGCAAGCTCACTACCCTGAAATTCAAGAGAGATGATTTTTGTTTTTTTCTTCTGGTGGTTGTTACTGTTTCTGCCTCAGGGAGGGAAGAGCACGGTTCCACCAGACTAACTCTCCCACATTTCCCTACTAATGACCCTGTGGTTCAACTCTCAGATATTTTGCAGTAGCAGGCAAATGTCCTAATAATGGAGACTGATAAGCACAGCACTGCATCAAAGTGCAATGTATTTGAAAACAGTTTTTCATTTCAAGCAATGCCATTACATGATTAAAAAGCATTATTTCATGCTTATAATAGCCACCCAAAATGAAAATTTCTTTTTTTTTACTCACAGTAGCAGATGAATACACAGAAAAATGTATTGTTAGTAAAGGGTCATTGGATACTTGTTTTATGGATTTTAAGTGGCATTTAGATCAAGCTTGAGCAGAAGCTATGTAATATGACTGACGCAGAATGAATTAAATTTAATTATTTTGCAGTGTTTATACTCTAATATTAGAGGACAATGCTCCTATACTCTGAACTCTACTTAGAATTAAACACAGTGTTATAATATCTGCACACACTTGGATCTGTTCAAATAGGATTTAGTATCCTATTGAGCAAGTTCTAAGTTATCTTTGGTGTAGAGATAATTATTTCAAGTGTTATTATATTTACAGGTAAAATATATACCATATTCTATACATGCACTACTGTCCATGTGGAAATTGTAATGCTCATAGGTAGAAAATGCAATAGCTAAATAAATGTTTTTATACTGCAAATGCCTGTATTTCCATTACGTTTAAAGCTTTTTTTATCAAGCAGTTCTATCTGGATTAATAAAATTTGTGCTAACTCTAAAGGGAAAAGCATCTAAAGTTCCCATATCAATTAAATGGAATGGAGCCAAAGGAGGAATCCACTACTAACTTCTGGAATAAGAAATGTTAATTCTTGTACATTAACTGACCTTTTGGGGTTTTTAGTAGGCTGAATCTAGCATACTGTGGGATTTTTGCATTGACATATTTCTAATGAGAGGTTAATGAATTTCATCTCTCATACCATAATAAAACACAAGACTGGGATTCAGGGAGCCAATTCTGGCACTTTGGCTGTGTTCCAGTTGAGTTCAGTTACTCATGAAGAAGTTTCTACCACAGGCTGCACTTCCTGAAACATGAAGTGATTTGGAAAAGAAAGGTCCCTATAAGTGTGGAATGAACTGCCAGGAGACCAAGGAAAAGGCCAAATTAAAATTAAACTTCATTAACCTCAGCATCTGTCAAACAGTTTTTAAATCAAGAAGGAAAAAAGAGAAGAAGGGTGAATACAGCAGCCCAGGACAAACACAATTATCACTTTTTACCTGTTTCCCATAAAACTACCTACTACACAGCCTTGGTTGTCTGAGAAAAGTATCTTTGATACCTAGCTAAGTACCATACCATTCTTAACCAACAACTCCTTTCATCTAGCTGGCATTTCAATGTGACAAGAGTACCTTTTTCAGTCTTGCTTTTCCTTTTTTTTATTTCCCCAAAACCTCTCTACTTTTTCCAAATTATTTCTTGAAGGAATCAGGTAGAGAACCTCTGGCAAAAAACCAAAACAAACAAAACACACAAAAAAGCTGAAAGATTATTTAGGGGTAATGAAGCATTTATACAGTAGCAAAATCACTAAGGATGAGATAGTGCATTTTTCATTTTGTACTGTGCTTATGGAGCCCACATCTGAGTTTCCTACATGCCACTACAGTATTTTTATTATATTACAGAAGAATTTATTACAGAAGTCTCGCAAAAAGCATTTTGCTCTATTCAGAAATGAATGCTTTTTTAGTTTTTTGGGGGTTTAAAGATTAAAGACTATAAGAAGAAAAGCAAGACTTAGTTGGGAGAAAAATGAAATATGACCAACACTACCAGTGCAAGAGAAAAACAAAAGGTAGGCATATATTTAAAAAATTTTATCCGAACTTTACTGATTATTAGATATCTACATAAATAGTACATTTGTATCTATGAGACATATCTGCATCTATCAAAAAGCCATTTTAGAGATCTAGTTTTGAAATGTGAGAGCAATAGCCCATTAACAGTGTTTTGTAATTTAAAAACATCTTTGTAAAATAACTTGGCTTGTTTTGAGTAGAATTGTTAATACTTAATAATTTAGTATTTTTTTTTAAATTCACTGTTGAAACTTAGATGTGGATAAACTAATTCTGCCCAGCTTGAGTACAGGAAGAGCTGACAGAAGTAACATACAAGGACTCTGGTCCACAGGAGAGACAAGAAGTTAGTGAAAGACACTGAAAGATGAAGACTGTGTCTGATACAGGCAGCTAATAAATACGGTTTCTGAGGTCATCTTAAATGTGATTACTGACATGAACTACCGCTGAGGCAGGCTTGCAGATTTGGGTATCATTCCTGTCAGTTTAAATAGTATGAAGAAAACAGAAGTTTACATACTTTGTTTCCAGCAGAATATTGCTTGCTGTGCAAATTGACAGCAAATACACTTATGTCAGTCTCAGATCACTGTAAAGCAAATAAGCTTCTTTTTCCCAAATCTATGTCTGGTCAAGCAGAGAGCATCTCAGCAGCCAAGTATACCCCTCAAAAAGCTGTTGCAATATTCCATGTGATCCACAGCCAATGAACCATACTGAGAAATGCACAGACATAACCTACTCTAACCCAAATAAATACACAATTCATGTATTGAAAACAGTGACATTTCCTACTTTTCTCCCCTCAAAACATCCAGGTCAGCAGATACAGCAAGCAATTCCATGCGCAGCACTACATCTGAAATCTGATCTTCTATCTCTAGCTGGATTTCCCTCTACCTAAACAAATGCAAAAATTTCCCAGTTGAGTTTTACACACATTCTCTGGTAACTGGCTTATGGTAGGGAGGTTAACTCTCTTCACAACCACAACCTGTAATTTACAGCTCTGCTAATCTACTTATATTCAGAGAAGTTTCCATAACTTTGAGAAATTCAATCTTGTCAAATTTGGTTTGAAGTAGTTCACGTATCCAAATAACTGCAGAGAACAACTGTGTGGACAAGCTCACCAGCAGAGACACTGCAAGTCATAAAACTTATTTTCTTAAGAAACTAAGAAAATAATAATAATCTGGAATACTGAGCATAGAATACTCAAATATATGAATTTTTTTTGAAGTGAAACCAAGGAATGTATTTGAACACCAATAGACATGAAACCTACATAAGTATCTGAAAAGCAAACAGAATACAGTGAAACTTCCAGCTTTTCACAGATACTAATTTTCAGTGCTAGTTCAAAAATCACTCCTTGAGATCTCAATAAATTATTTACTTTAGCTCTAATGAACACCTGGGTTTGTTTTTTATACGTTTTATAATTCCTAGCAATTGGAAGCACAATTCTGCAATCTAGCAGTGCCACAGCATGGCTAAATAAATAAATAAATACATTTTATGCAAGTTATTCAGCCACTCTTAATGCTTTTCAAATGTTGCTATCTTTCTACTAGGCAATTGTGAATTATTAGCATCCCTCCCTCATCCCTCTCTGCTTAGCTTCCTTTTAAGTCTGCTTTTGTCTAAAATAAAGCCATTTTTCAAGACAAGCAGGTCAAAGTGATAAAAAATATTGTAATACTTCAAATTTAATTTATATTTCCAATTTGTTTTAAGATTAATGTGCTCTTCTGCCTCCTCGCCATATCTTAATTTGAATTTATGATGTTAGTTTAGCTCCCTTCTTTGGGAACTCTGCTTCCTTATTTAGTTTACTTAAATTCTAACTCTGGTTTGAGACAGGATGAAGGCAATTTTCTTTTTACTGATTTTTTTTTTTTTTTTTTTTCCTTCGGTAAGCTCTCTTTTAATTAGCCAGCAAGTTTTCCAGCTAGTGGATTGATTACACTGGAATGTTTATGTTTCTGCCAGGGCTGCAAGGTCACCAGAAGAGTCTGCAGCCCTCCCATAGGGAGAGTGGACTACATGGACAGCAACATTGATCAAAGTATTCCATTCCATTCCATACATCTACATAAAATCAGTGTGAGGTCAGAGATCACAGAAGACAACTTCCTTCCTGTTTCTTCTTCCCTTCTCTTCCATCCATGGCCTGCATCCAGGGAGGACTCCATCCATCCATCATCATTGATCCCCAGGCTCATGCATTTCTGACCCTCACAACTCTCCCCTCAGCTCCTGTCTGCTCTGCTGCTCTCTCCGGCAGCTCCGGGACATTTTGGAATTGCTCCCAGCTCAGGAGATGCTGGGGGAGTTGCTGGGGTGGGAGGAGGCAATAGAGTTTTTGCACATTCCTGAACACATTTGTATATAATTGTACATACTTTATTTTATCATTAGTATTTAATTAAAGCTGCCTAGTTAAGTTCTCCATCCAGAAAGTGTCTCTCCTTAATTCTGTCTCTCCACCCCGGCCTGTGTGGGAGGGGATTAAGAACATCACTGTCACTGGTTCAATTGCTGATTCTGAGCCAAGCTGTGATATTGCTGCACCATCAGGAGAAGGTTTAAATCACACATTAAGTAACAAGCCTAAGCAGGACAACATGGCAAGTATAATGAGATTTATGGCACTGGTAATGTTATTGGACTGTTATTTGTTGCCAGAAGAGAAGAAACCCATTACAATGGGTCTCTGGTACTGCTACAAGACAGTATTGTATATGATTCTCTGGAGAAGATTATTCTTTCTTGAATGGACAAAACTCAATACTTTTACTCTGAACACTATCCTAGAAAAAAAATAAATAACTTGGAATCTCCACAAAGTAGTTTCAAAGTAGTTGAAAATATTTTAACATCCCTTGATTACTCTTGAATATAGAGGTTTTGGACAATCTTATACTGCAATGACAACACTATACAATTACTTTCCTTGTTTAGCTATAATGGAGGAAATGCCACCTTGTTTAGCTATAATGAAGGACGAGAAACTATCAAATGTCAACATTTTTTAAAAGATATTTAAAAATCCAAACCAAGATCCCTTGCCAAAAAAAATGCCACAATAAAGCAACATACCTGCCAAATTCTGAACTTATTTAATTATTTTAAAGGCTGCATAAAATGGCCAAAAAAGCTCCCCTTCAGCAGATTACCAAATAAAGTACAATATTCTATGATGTCTCTTATTCATACTCTCCTACTAGCTCTGGGAGAGAGAATGGAACAGCGGGTAGAATTCACTGGAGGACTGGAGAAAGGCTGAGTTCTCTGGTTTGTTTTATAAGATGATTCTTGCACTGCCACTTGCATAGTAGAATTTATTTACCTGAACCACTGTTAGTACAAAACATGTTTAGGAAGCAAAAGTTCAGTTTATTTCCCATAAGAGTGAATTATTTTTTCCCTGACTTCACACCAATTCTGGTGGAGGTTTTGCTTGTTGAATAGACACCACATTTTGTCATTTTTTCTCCCTGTCAAAAATCTGTCATCCAGGCAAATTGTCTGGAGAGAAAGGGCAAAACAACTGCATTCATTAGGATTATATTTAGCAATAAACTAAGACAAACAACTGGTAAGAGTTTCAGGATAGAAGGCAGGAGAGAAGGCAATAAGTTAAGATGATAGGAAGGATCTTCCAGAGAAATCAGAGGAATCAGGGATCAAGAATGCCTAGGAATCATTAAGTAATTGATGAAATGTATATGATTAAAGTAATTAAAGAAAATGGAAATTATGAAAAAAAACTATTATTGGGAAAGGCAAAAAACTGCTTTAATTGAAAATACCAGGTGTTCCTGCAAACACTTCAAAAAACCCCAAAGCACAAGCATAGCTCAGTTAAGGTCTCCAGCTGACATCTAAATATTTATTATATTATTTCTACCCAGTGATCTTGAATTTTGCATTACCTCTGTTCAACATTGTTCTGAACAATATACCACAGTGTTTTTATGTTAAGGGGTATCTTTTCAATTTTAGATACAGAATCACTACAAAAGCACAATCCATACATTGAAATTAGTTACAAGCTGTTTTATCTGTACTAAAAATCTAATATTTGCCAGAGTTCAAATGCAGATCTGTTACTGGCAATATTCCTAGAATTAAAAATACATACACGCTTTGCTTTGCTGATGGTTCAAATAAAGGAGAAGAGATTAAATAAACTGCTAAGGTTTCACAGTGAAGTCAAGAGCAGAACTGAGAAAGAAAATAAAAAAAGAGCAGTTTTTGTTCAATTAAAAAATCTATCTTTTCACCATCATATTGCTTTCCCTTCAGAAACATAACCTGAATTTTTATCTTGCTAGCCAAAAACACAAGGGTCTCTCTCCAGAGGTGTCTGACTGTTTTGAATAAGCTTTCCTATCATTTGCTTCCCAAACTCCAGAACAACTCTAGACTTATATTACAATTTGCTTTGGAGGGGTTGGGAGGGCTTTGTTCTATTAGCTACCAGCACCATTAGTTAACAGGCATATTGACTGGAAATACAGCAAAAATACAGGCACAGGAAAGGAAAGCATTTACTCATCACAGTTCTCCTCAGATATCATGTTGGCAGTAGCCAATAGTGAAAGACGCAGGTCTCAGTCTGACAGTCTGAGCAAAAAACCTATTCTGAAGGTGGAAAGTCTTATGTCACAAGGTTGGGTTGCTTAAAGGATGGCTTCAACTTAGCATAGTAAAAGCTGCATTTAAACATAAATAGAAACTGTTGAATGGAGGTGCAAAATGAAAGAGAGGTCATCTAGTTCAAAGCACAGCTCCAGGCAATGGGATTTGAAAGTTCTGATCAAAGGTCATAAATGCATCCTTTACATTAGATGGATACTTCAGGACAAACTGAGTATTTGAAACCATTCGGTTTTGTTAAAATAGTGGAACAGTAATTCCAGATCAAGATTTCATTTATCCATTATTGCTTTCTTGTTCTACTAAACTTGGAGACATGGCTACAGAAAAGTAGTCAGTACATTACAACAATTAAAATGGCAAAATACTACAGGAAAGAGAACAAAGGAAACTGAGGACATTTTGTGGCATTGCACTAGAGCATTATAACATGGTCATTCACAAAGTACATTACACCCAGTATCCTCATACCAAAACCACTTAGGTTTTATGCATCTTAAAAAAGATAATTGTGTTAAATGGCAAGATACTTCAATCTTTAACAGCCATAAGATTATGTACAGAGTATCACTGCTGCACATAATGTGCAGCATATAATAATTAAATGTGCAGCTTCACAAAGAAGTAGAATATGAACATTTTGCATTAAGTAATTTTATCACTTAAGCCCCAATTTTATGTTTTTAAATTTTCTTCAAGGTCCAGCACCTGTGTAGAAACAGTCAACCTACTTTTCTCTTTAAAAAGTAAGACTCAGACTTATGCTGCAAGGATTTTTTCCCCCACCTTTCTATAAATATTTCAAGTTTAATTTATCTATTATGGGCTACCAGAGAATACAATTAGGCTGTGGAGAGTAAAATCAGTTTTAAAACACATAACAGTACTGAATAAATAAATATAACAGCATTTTTCACATTACACATTCACATAAATGAGGGAAGGTTAATTTTAAAAGCCTTCTCTCTCCCGTTACTTTTTTTGTCTTTATGTTCAATTTTGTGCCTACTGAGGACTCATTTTCATGAGGTAGTAGTTTTTCAGTGGATGTGGATTATTTGAGCGACAGTCCTTATGAGTAAAATATGCTAAAATAGATAAACGTTAAAATGTGTTTCTTGTTCCTAATAACAACCAAAATAGAAATTTCAAGCTGAAAATTTAATGAAAATAAATTTACTATCCTGTGAACAAAACAGTTTGTATGTATCAGCAGCTTCTTAAAATTTTTCAGCTCAAGAAACAACCTATTACTAAAATTCAGATATAAAAGAAAATAAAGCCACAAAAACACTTTAATTGCAGAGATTTCCAAACTTATACAAGGAGGAACACAGACATTAAACAGCAGGTATATAAATGTTAGTATGCAAGAAAAATTCAGGAACAGTGGTGGAAATACAAACAGCCAAGCAAAAAATATTACTCCCTACTGCTTAATGCACTTGAACATTTGATATTCTTAATGCGCTCCTGTTTATACATCTTTCTCACAGTACTATAAAACAGATCATAGCAAAGTATTACTTACCCCGTAAGATCTTACTGTACATAATAATAGTAACACATACCATTACCCCTTTATTTTGCAGCTTGGTAATGACCATTTCAGGAAGAGTAATGGGAAATGGATTATTTACAAATTATCAGTGTTTTACTTGAGACAAGCTCATGATTCAGTATCAGATTTTTACTTTTAAAACCCACAGATTTTCAGTGATTCTTCATCCAGGTGCTAAATAAATGCTGCCATTCAACTATAAGGTGCCAGGCATATCTTAGGCTCAATATTCCTTTTATGGATTTTCTCAAGGAAGACTCTAGGGGTAAGGAGCAGGAAGAAAAATCTTCATTTTTGGAGAGGTTTTCAGAGCTGATTGAAATTTATTGGTAGGGCATCCTGCAAGCTTGCCATATTACCACCAGTGGTATAGGGCTTATTATTTTTTTTAAATCTAGGGAGAGACTAAATTTACTTTACACTTTTCATGCACCTTAGTTTCCAGGGTCAAACATAAGAACAATGACAAAGTATAAACACTTTACCATTAGCTTTAATTATTCTACCCGTTTCTTTGTCTTGCAATTAATTTTCCCAAGGACACTATTTCAGCAAGAAGAGAGGTGTTCAGGAAGCCTGCAAAATCAGAGTAAACTAAACATTTCAGCATGCCTGAACCCAGCTAGCACTTAATGTTAAAAAAAAAAAGAAAAAGTTAAAACCAGTACAATCCTAATATAGAAGAAACTAGATTTTTAAGCAGCAATCAAGGTGATATGAGACACCCACATCACAACTCCAAATTTCAGTGTTAACTGCTGAGATACTGATGATTCAGTGGGTAATGAGGTGTCACAGCAATGCTAGCTTGCTGTCATATTTGTTTCCTGGGTTTCATACATAAAGGTCTCCCTAAGGATACATGTATCATTGATTTCCTTCTGTATGCTCATAATCCATGAATGCTAAAATCTAGGACCAATTTAAAGATTATTATTCCCAATAGCAATCATAACTTCACTCACATTGTCAAAATTAAAATACATTCCACTTTTATATTGAGTTATCTCAAACTGTCTAGTGCCTCATTACTATAAAATGCGGAATCCAGTGAAATTTAACTATATCTGAATCCATTAAAACTAATTCAAAGCACTGCAAGTACATGGAAAGTGACAGCACCATTGACTTTTACCTTTTCAGGTTTATGGCTACAAAGGATCAGCATATTAAGCACAGAACTCTAAGTCACAACTCCTCAGCTGAAAACACGTTAGTAAATAAGTTATTGGGACCTTTTTTTTTTTTCCCCCCTCAGGACTCAGCGGAATTTTGCTTCCACTCAACACAGGAAAAAAAATAATCTTATAAGACACTGATGTCTCTATATTTTGGCAAATACAGGGAAACATTAATGTAAAGACAACTTACTCTGGATTTTAACCATTGTAGTAGACAATTTTACATTCAAGATTGCAAGCACCACCTGTCATCTACATACCCTGTATTTGAGGCTGCCAATAGGACTATACTCAATCTTGTAAGAATCTTACAGGGTCACAGAATTTATAGGCTCCATTTTAACCCTCTCACCCAGTCAATGATCCCACTCACAAACACTGAGTGCACATATATGCTCGAAAGTGGTAGTACAGCTACTTTGAACTGTACAAAACTCCATTCTAGAAGAACTTCCTTTCTCCTCCCCAACCTTAAAAGCAGGTAAATAACAAATGGCAGGACCTATTTACAAAAGTTTTATAAAGATCACTGAACATGGAGAGATGTTTAGGTTTTTTAAAGACTTTATTTCTAAAATAGGGTAGCAAAACCAACATTTGGTTTAAACATGGAAATGATACACACAAAAGTATCAGAAAGAGGTAACTATTTAGGATATATAGACATTTTTGTGCATAATCCTTAACATTTTGTTGAGTCTTCAAATAAATAATTTGTAATAATTTTCAGAATATTGCATTTTTTCCTAGAAGGAGATTAAGTGTGAGAGTTTGCCTTGATTTCCATCTTAGCCATGAACAATGCTACATTCCAGTAATGTTCTGAAATGCACCTATATTATCCCTAAAGCACAAAATCCAAAACCTATTTTAGCTAAAATTTATTACTCAACACTTCTAAATTCATTTTCCTAAAATAGGCATGAATTAATTTAAGAGGCAAAAGCCCCACCTCCCTCTACTTCATCGTGTTAACAATATACTGAAATATCTCATAAAAATGTAAAGAAAAACTTATTGGACCTTATACAGCTACTGAACATCAGCAGCAGAAATCTTATTCAATCACCTCCTGTGTAACTCGAAGTGTAAACAAGCTGTTTGCACAAACCAAAAGCTGTTAACATTGTGGAACATGCTTACAGATGTATTGCTTCAAAGACTGTATAGCTACACACTCCCTTATTATTTTCTGTGAGTCTGACTTCAAGGCTTCAAGCCTATCCCTAAGCCTTACATATTGCCATGTTGGCTTTTGACTCACTGTTAGAAATAAAATGTAGTGTTGATTTTGCATTCTAGTGTTAGAAACATAGTGTCAGGTTTGGTTTATATATGTGTGTGTGTGTGTGTGTGTATCCTAGTGTTAGAAATATATAGTTTGTTTGAAATAAGTGAGATATCTGACACCAGGAGTCATTTAAATATATAGTTTGTTTGAGGTAAGAGTAATCTGCACATTCTAAGGACACCAGGAGTAGGTTATGGCCCAAGAAACTGAGGGAGTGAATTGGGCTCCATCAGATGATCCAAACATGGAGAAGGATTTATGGCCCAAGATAAGACCAAACAAAGCCACTTCTAACTTGCTGCTCAGGGCAGGATGACACCAGTAGATTTGTTAATTGGGAAGACAGCCAAGGGGGCAAGAAAGGTCAAAATTATACCTTAAAAGGTAAAAAGTAAACTGCTAGAATGGAATGTGTAAACAGGGGTGGGAAATTTATAGGATAATTTGAAGCGTTGGATAGGCTGTAAACCCTGGAGTACCCAGCCAGTGGGGAAACAGGGGAGGGAACTTTGCGTCGGAAATAGGGAATATAAACCCTTATTCAACTTACTACGGGTGTGCCTACTAGTTTAGGACACCCATTCTTGCAAGAATGTAAATAAACTGTGCTTCATTTATTCTTGCACGTTTATATGCACGTTTATTCTTGCCCTCAAATGCATATGCACCGAAAACAGCCTTGAAAAAAAGTTACAATACTTTTATAGATTATTTTTTTTCTACTGCCTTATGCAAAGAATAATAAATATATTCTGTAACTTTTTTCTTGTTTTTGTAATGTAAAATGTTTTGTAAAATCATTGTGTGGAAATGAAATAAGACATTCAGATTGTATGATTTTGCCTATATCAAACTTCCTAGTTCTCATCAGGATTGAGCTTTTATAAGAAAAACTAACATCATGCTTTGGTCTGCATCATGGAGCCATCTCAGAGTGTGTCACTGTGACATTCGGGAGATACGGTACTTGTCTCGAACAATACAAGAGATAAATTCAGACACTTATGGATTTGTGATACATCCAAGAGATAAGCAGTGTTCAACAAAGAAACGTCTAGGCAACCCACTGAACCGGTTTTACTCAAGCGATAACGGCAAGACCCCCTGTGATGAGGCAAATGCCGAAGAAAATTGGAGAGGTTGTTGTGGGATGTGCTGAGATTGCAGACAAGAGAGGCACAAAATTGGTGCCACTGCTAGGACATCCGATGATAATCAGGCCTGGAATTAATCAAGAGGCTCAGAGAGTGTTTTCATGTATATTCACCAACTTGGCAGAAAAGACTTAAAGTCTATACAGATAACTGGACCAAAAAAATGCAGGAGGTGATAAAGAATTTTCACTGCAAACATGGAACAGTTGTTTGGGTAACTGCTGTATCACATCCCAGGAATTAACTGTAAAAAAGGGAAGAGCACCAATCTCAAGGTGCCAGCTAAGAACGGACCACCTCCCACCTCCCCTTCTACTACGAGACCAATGGGACGCTGCTGAAGCTCTGGGTGATGACTTTCCTTTAACTTTTTATTTCCTTTAATTATTTTTTTTCTCTTTTGTATTTTAGGGTTATCATCTCTATTAGAAGCTTATGACAAATACCAGCTGGCCCGCACCTAAGTAAAAGCCTATTTATGCACCCCACATTGTATAATCTTTGCTTTGCGCTGGTGGGATCACAAAGAACCTCCACGTATCTGACTATCAGACTGTATCCGTCTATCAGATTGTAACAGCTACGTGGATGCTTTTTTTTTGGATGAAATAACAGAAGAGGCAGTCTAACTGCTAATGAGTTTAAAAGTCCATAGGACCATGCTAGATTAAGTCCAAAGAAAACAGCCCCAAAGATTCTTTGTGTAAGCACCAGGTCTCCAACATCAGTTTTGTACCAGCATGCTTGACAGCATAAACATAGCCAAGTAATGAAGACATGACTCCAGCTGATCAGAAAAAAAACCAAAGAACTATGGTTTATAGGGATTCACCCTAACTTTGAGACATTGCTAAATAATGCTTTGAAAGTGGTGCTCTTTAGCAAATGAAGGAGTATATAATTGTCTTCCTATAAAGTCAACTAACTGAAATTATATTTCTACCAAAATATACCAAGAAAGTTCATTCTAACTTTTAAATCTATACTGATGATACTCAGATTAGCTTCAACAGAACTTAAAAAAAAGTCTTACCTTTATTTTAACTCTGCTTCCACGATAACCACGGCCATTGAATCCACTGAACAGATTTATGTTAAAATTAGGTAATAATGACTTTAAGATTAGAATAACTCCAAACTGCTTTCTTTTTAGACTTAAGAGAAAAGCCCATATGGTAAAAAAAAACCAAAAAACGCAAGCATACACTACACATCAAACAATGCTCCTCCTTCAACAAAACACAAACCATCTCATTACTGTCAATTCTCTAGTAAAGAGAATAGACAATCAGTCTGGGTCTATTAAAGTTGCAAGATAATCCCTGTCCTACAGTATCTGTATTCAGAAACACATATTCCATTATTTTTCAAGCCAGCCCAATTTTTTAATCATCAGACACACTAATCACAAACATTGGTCCACCTCATCAAAACCAGTAGGGGAAGTAAATTAAAAATAAAACAGTTGCAGGGAGGAGGGAGGACCTAAGAAAAACAAAGCATACCCACAGAGAAACAAACTAGAACTCCAGGATGCATTTTTCTCAGGAAGAGGTGAAAAATTCTCTCCGGTTAGAAATAAGAGAAAAATATCCAGCTGCTCAAACCCAACGCTTCACTCCATGCATTCCTGTCAGTGGCGCCTAAGTCCTGGGTTGACTGATAAACTTAATCCAGGTTGCTGTCTTTCTGCTCAAAAAGAGGACTTGATGCCTTCAGAATCAGAAGCTTCCTAGAGAAATCTATACTACACACAAGCCAACAAGTCAGCACAGTGTGCTTAGCCAGCTCTAGGCAAACTCATATAAAGACACTAAGCATCTCCTAGAGGCCCTTTAAGCACTCCTTCCCAATTGATTTGCAATGGAACTGAACACAACGAGTATTTGCATGGGACAGTCTACGCCAGGTAAAAATCAATCATCAACCTTTCAGCACTGAACATCAGAGAGGATGGGGCAGTGGGAGCTAAGGGACTGAGAGCAGAGGAATCTGGATACATACATAGTAAATTATTAGTTACCAAACAACTGTTCCATGTTTTTTGTTAATGACCATACATTTGAAGAGCTTCAGTCAGGGCTAGTAGTGTCATTAGGTTCATCACTAGTGATCTCAGAAGCCCAAATAAGGCTTCCAAAGCTGCAAGTTTCTTTCACTTTACACTGGGTGTAGTAGACACCTACATTCAAATCTATGAAAATAAGTAAATTTAATTTGCAGTAAAGACTTGTGGCTCTTCCCTTTTTTTAAACCCTAAAAGTATTTTTTCACAATTCCATCACACTATCTTCTCAATGGTTAAGAGTACAAGACAGTGAAGAACTATATCATCATTATTTTGTCAACATGTGACTGCCCAAATAATCCCTGCAGCAAATTCACTATTAAAAATATTCTGAGACAGAGAAGAGCACATTTCACAGCAATATGCCCTCCTTTAAAATATAAATCACAACTGACTAATTTTTTAAAAAAACAGATGCACTGAGATAAACACATCCACCCACAGACAACATGCCATTGTACAACTTCAGACCCAATCATCTGCCCAATAAACACAAGCAACTTCTCTTTAATTTAAAAATATATTAGGAATGTATTTTACATAAAACCCCAACTGTAACAGCTTTTGTATTTATCATATGTATAATTTAGATAAGCTGAAATATAATAATTTACTATTTTATATTAATTAACTAGTCATTCAGCTAACAGCTTACATTCATGTCCCATTCCTAAAGGGAGGGAGGGATAGGCATACTATGGAAGACACATGTTAACAGAATATCCCAGAGGGATTTTAATAGAATAAACCTGTTGAAGAACTCCTGAATTATTTATACATTCGTAATATAGAAATATAACTTCTTTCCAATTCCGACTGTAACTTCCTTCTATCATTGCCATGATTTATCAACTGAACCAGCAGTACAGATTAAGAAGGAAGAGTTTTAACAGTTTCTTCAATGAAACTGAGTGATGGACAACAGAACTAGAGGATGTTCAATCCTACAGGCCTAACTGATCCGTCAGTTTATTTGAAATATTAGTATCTCCCCAGTGATATGTAAACTATAAGCAAAATGGCTTAAATCAGGAGACAGAATCCTGGCATGCAGGGAAGAATGGAAATTCTGAGAGAGTGATGACATGAAATAAATGTTGTAAAAGCCCTGAAGCTTGAAGAGTAAAAATCTCCCTTCCACAAGTTTTTTGTTCCATTCTCTACAACAACATCATGACTCACAGTTGGTTCTCTTCTTAAGATGCTGCTAATAAACCCACTGCTGTGGCAATTCAGGAAAAAGAAACTCACTTCTAACTGTTTCTAAGTACCAGTATTTATTACCTGCTATTTATAGAATGGCAGGCAGCCAATAAAATTCTCAGTGGAACTCTACATCCTCACATGGCTTGCAAGTCATCTTATTTTCTATCTTTGAATACCATGATGCACTGTCAGATTATCCTCTTCCTTGCTATACTGACAATTTATTATATCAATCTTCATAAGTGTTTAAAAATTAACATTAAAAAATCCATTCAGAATCCTTTAAACAGAAAGGTAAGCACACACAGAATTGTCTTGCAGCAATGGAGTTATTCACATATCTATTTTCAACAGCTACAGTTGGAACAAAAGCAGCTTGGATGTGGAATACATTCAAAAGTTATATACAGCCAGTTGGAACATCAGATACGTATCTTCCTTCTTTCATCACTACACACAGAAAAAACCCAAAAAGACAATAAAATATATTTTAACACTTTAAAATTAGCAGGGATGGGCTCAGTAAAGAAGGCACACACCATTATCACATGATAGGCTTTAATTTACGTTGCTTCTAATTCACAGCTAGTAATGAAGTTTATCAGTTCCCTTTTGGCTCAGGTTCTTAAAGTTACAGATTTTTAGATGGCATGGCATGGAATGGAAAACACCACTGCACTGCTTTCTAACTTCACATGAGAAAGCAAAAGAAAAAAATGAAAACAAAGAAAACAAATTTAAGAACCTTGTGAGATAGAGGGGCTTGCTGACCTACTACAGGTCTCAAAAAGGACAAAGGTAAACATTCTGCAAAAAGTCTAAACAATTTCTTAAGCTTCAGGGTAAACGGAATAATTATTTACCCAAGACATACACTTTTCAGATGAAGAAGAAACACTGTCAGGTTTCAGTATCATTAGAGGACATGCTGGAACAAACTGGTCTTCAGAATAGCAAGTCAGTAACACCAGGTGGCTATGTTCTGCCCGGATTTTAATACCGTGGCAAGTTCTAATGACTGCGTATAAGCAGTTCAGACACCTTATTCTTGACAGCCAGAGAGATGAAAACATTGCCAGAAGCACTAGAGGCAATTGTGGGAATGACACACACAACACCTTTATTTCAGGCTTAGCATTTCATACAAATTGTGTCAGAACTAAATATACAGAGGAATGTAGCTTCCCTGCAGCTAAACAATGGTACTTGCTTGATTAAAGCACAATAATGTGTTATAATCTCAGAGACTGACTAATTGTATTCACAAGAAATACTTGTGACCAATCTGCAAGACAAACACATTGTTACTGCAAATAAAGGCTGTACATCCTACTGTAACAACAGCCAAAGACAAATTACACCATGCTCTAAAATAAAAATTGTTTTCACTTCATTTAATCCTGATATATATACATACACAAGCACATAGACATATTACTTGTTATGGTCTGTATGAAGGAAAAGGACATTACATGGAAAGGTTCGATATCTTCCCAGCAAAATCGAAACCAAGTACTTCTACCTTTAGATTACATTCTGCAAAAAACCCTCAACCTGCCAGATAGTATTTTATGCAATTCGGAATTTTATTGAAAGTTACTTTACTAACTTCTGGACTGAAAAAATATTTCGTGAATAAAATCTACCTATGGTTCAGAGCTTCTTTCCCTCACATAATTCCTGTCCTAAAGAAAAACAATCATGAGACCAGAGCAAGGTTCTGCAATCTGCATTTAACCATGTGTATAAACTATACTAATAACCATTTTAACTGCATACTACATCTACATCAAACAACTTCAGAATATACGGTTTACAATTCTCCAGCTCTCTTATTGAAGATAATCAGATTCCAATTACTATGCTTCAACAAGACCGGAGCACTGGCATGTTGGAGACCTGTACATGCAACACATTTCAGATGCAAAAACCTGAAGAGAAACCTACAACAAAGGAGCTGATACCCACCATACTGCACTTCATTGAATAGATTTTGAATTAATTTTAATGCTACTGCTTTAGCTTAACACCACTACAACATACGGAGGGTGCCTTAAAAGAGCCACGACTCACACCTTCAGCACTTTTTACACGTCATGACTGACTCTGGACTATAGTCACCAAGAAACTGGAAGCTCAAATTCACTAAGAAGCCAAAGTGAGAAAAAAAAATAACCTAGCCATCCAGTTCTACACTGGACACAGCTTCTGAGCAGCCTTTTTGTGTGGCAGATACATAAATGGGAAGGTGTATGATCAGCCTCAGCTATATTTCTTATTAGAGTGGGATAAAACCAGATGATGTAGCCAGAGTACTGATAATGGAATAAGAAGGAAACTTATTTGGAGGGATGGGGGAAGGGCATCTCTGAACAAGCTGTGCCTATTCTGGGATTTGATTGGATGTGAGTGTGATAGTTTCCAATGACTCACAGATGCTAGAAACCAGGACTTCCTTACAAACAGTGTGTTACCAACTGTGACTGAGAGCTTTTCTTACAGTAGTTTTATGTCAGAAGCTTGGCAGATAGTGACTTTGGTTTACCTTGAACCTATTTTACTATAACATTCATGACACATACAGCAAAGACTAATACATAAATGTGTATGCTCAAAAATGTATTTCTGAAAAAATAAACTTAACCATTGAATAACATTTAATAGCTAAGACAGCAATGTGAAAATTGATGGGGTTTATGTATAAACTCAAAGATTTTGTCCAGAACCTTGCATCTGGTAGATATGTGAAAAATTACAGTATCATGGTCTGTCACTGAAGAATGTGTTAACAGGACCATTCCCTGCATAAAACATACTGTCTCCATACTGTGTGCCAGTGCCCTGCATATAGGTAAACAGCTTCTTTTGGTAAAAGTTAGATTAATCATACATGACTCTTAGCTAGTATATTTTCCTATTAATTAAAAAGCAACATGAGTTAATACTATAAAATAGTACAGAAGAATCTATGTAAAGTAGAAGGAGATGCTATACTAGGGCACAGTATATTTTCTAATTTCAAGTGTAAACTTCATTCTAAATGTTGCAGTTCACAAAAAAAAGATCTTTTTATTCTGTCTACAAAGTGCTATGCTCCTACCTGCAAAAGAAACTGTAAGTATTAAAACTAATCTACATTACTAGTGATGAGCTTGTATAACTAGGATTGTGAATCAGCAATGCTTTGACTACTGAGTATTTTCTCTGCCTAACCACTACAACTAACTTTACAGAAGCCATTCTGATAGACCCACTATCTACTTTTCACTGTAGACAATGGCTTTATTTTTTTCCATCTCATAGTAATTTTCTGTTATTCAGCCAGATTCAAATACAAATCAGGACTGGAAGAAAACTATGTCTACATTATTAAAGAGCCAAGTTGAAGCAGGAAAATAGCAGAAGCAAGTGCAATGACAAAGTATTTGTGTAACTGAAGGCATGGACATAAAAAATTCAGGCTTTTACCTTATACAATCTACCTCTAATAGTATTTCAATGCCTAACAAAGGAATTTCTTACTATATTGAAATATCCTGGTGTAATGAACTTAGTAAACTGTGAAAGTGAGAACAGTGGCCTCTTGTGCTTTAGGTTTGTTTCCACCAGGCTTGGTTCTATTTTATAAATTAACAATAAGCTTCTTAACAAATCTGATTTTCCTGTCAAATTCACACTGTTTTTCTTGCTTTTTCTTCTGGCTTGATGTCCTATATCCTGACTGTATTTCTACAGAGGTCACTGTTAGTATAGGTGGTGAGGTCACTTTTATTATAGGTGGTTATTAACCAAAACTAAACCAACTATTTTCCTCTGAGAATGAATATAAAATTTAAGGCTGGCTTGGAATGCTTCCCTTTATCTTGTTATTTGAAACCAATACCAGATTTCAAAGTAACAGGTAGCAATTTCAGGAGCTGAGAGAAACAATCTTTAAGTCAACTGCATGAAACTCCAAAATGAGACAGAGAATGAGATAACACTGCCAAATATTTTAGCACAACGATGGCAAAGTCCATGTTTTAACATGGACAGAAAGAGGGAAAAATACGCAAATCATTTTTCCCTGGGAGTTCTGACAGGATAACTGCCATCTATCTACACTTCTGTACAGGGAAGAGAAGTTACAGATCTTACTGGTGCGCTACTAATCCATGTGCAGACGTATTATTTTTAGCATTTCTATGTCATTAACACATGTATACTTCTAAACAAGAATACTTGTGATTTCTTAGTTTTGTAAGAATATATAAGTACTTACTATCCAGAGAAGTCTTACCTGCTACCAACAATTGGCTCACCAGAGGCTCCCAAAGCAGAATAGTCCATGCCATAGAAATTCAACCCTAAAAGTATTTTATCCCTCCATTTTGCATCAGGATCCAGTACTTGAACACAGGCTCGTACCCAGGGAAGAGGGGAATTCGGACCAGGTCTGTCAAGTTAAAAAAATCAAACAGGTTGTCAGAAAAAGTTCACAGTCATTCTCAGACTTCTCTTTGTGACTAGTGTAACTGTAAAGAGCAAACTATGGCACACAAAAATCAGTAAAAGTCAACCTACAATCCTATGAAAGTTAACTGCACATTCTTCAGTGGCTTGAAGGTATTGATCCACAAAACACTTGACTTTTGATTAATTTCTAAGGTGAAGAGATACAAAAGGTTTTACAGTGGATAAGAAAAAATTTTCACCTAGCACATCATCTCTGTCACTGCACCTGGCACAATGCCCATACAACAATTCAAAACTCTGTATTACTTCATTTTTTTCCAATACCATCCTCAATGTTTTTACTGTAAACTGGCACAACATACTGGGACAAAATCAACCACTTACTTACAGAAAGTACCAGACAATCAGTAACTGGTAAGCAAGACAGTTTAACATTTACTTAGGATAAAACCCTAAATAGGCAATTAACTAACAAAACGCTACATTAAGAAAAAAGCGTAGAGCCTTAATACACAGAATAATACAATTGTCATACATTTTGTATCAGGATGTCATGTTCATTCCATTCCATCAGCGAAAAGAGCAGGCTTTATTGCAAACACTCTCTAACATGACAATAGGAAAAGCATATTCCAGTCTTACAAATATCAACATCTACTCAAAGCCTTTGGGATATCTGTGCCATTAAAACTTAATGTACTAAATAAATTATAGGAATGTTGGTGGAAATTGTGTTTGCATTTAAAGGCAAAATTTATGTGAGAAAACATACATATTTCATATACTCATACTAATCAAATACAAGTGAAAAGTTTTGAATTATAACAAATACTTTCTCAGACCAAAAGCATTACATCTCAGAAGCTACATTTATTTCAAATACAATGGGCATGAACTGAAGAATGCTTCCCTCTTTCTTTCAAGTAAAAATATTAGCAGCTCCAAGTCAGGTCTAAGCAACTTAAAGCAGCAGTAAAAGCACAAAGATGACTGTACCATAACAGAACCTGTAATTTTACCATGGCATAAAGCATGGTACAACTTCACATGGGAAAGATGCAGCCTACAGCTCAGTATTTCAACAGGCATTCAGGATTTCAGATAGGTTTGCACAGCCTGTACAAAAGCACCTTATCTTCATAGATAGCAGATTTACCTTGAGGAAAGCTAAACTGGATACATCTACGCTGCATATTCCAGCAGGACAGTAATAAAAACTGTTCTAACTTCAGTAGTCATTACTGCCTTTGTTTTTTCTCCCCTAAATCTCTAGGCTTAAAAATCCAGAGTGACTGTACCATAACAGAACCTGTAATTTTACCATGGCATAAAGCATGGTGCAACTTCACATGGGAAAGATGCAGCCTACAGCTCAGTATTTCAACAGGCATTCAGGATTTCAGATAGGTTTGCACAGCCTGTACAAAAGCACCTTATCTTCATAGATAGCAGATTTACCTTGAGGAAAGCTAAACTGGATACATCTACGCTGCATATTCCAGCAGGACAGTAATAAAAACTGTTCTAACTTCAGTAGTCATTACTGCCTTTGTTTTTTCTCCCCTAAATCTCTAGGCTTAAAAATGCAGAGACACAGCTGGGGAGAGATAGGAAGGAGATAATATATTCTTTCCAGAAAAGACAGAAGTTCCTTTCTAACTTGTCTAGACAATATCAAAATGCTAATATACCAGAGGTGACAAAGATTTTAGGGATGTAATAAACATGGAAAGGATGGTATTTCTAAATATGCCAGTTTACCATATAATACTAACTCTGGACTGTCACCTTCAAGCAAGATTTACAAAATCTCCCAGGAATTCCAAAAACACATCCTTATGTGGAATTTGGAGGCAAAATGAACCGTGCTTTTGTAAACCAGTAACATAGTCTTTGTAGAGTTTAAGGACCTCTGAGCTATATTGCTGTTTCACATTCGCACCCTTAAAAATACTACATACCTGAAAATTAATATTCATGAACAAGAGTAGGGTTTTGTGTTACTTTTCAGTTAGAGTAGCTCCATGTTCTGGTTTGACAAACTGCTGCATAAGTGGCTGTATCAGTACAAGGGAGGGACCACAGGAAGAGTGGAAAAACATAGCCAAGCCATGCCCAAATTAGCAGTGCTGTCAAAAGGCAGTCTGCTGCCTCAGAATGAAGCAAATGCATTGTCAATTGTATTTTAAAACTAATTATTTTTTATGATGACATGTACTAGATTATTTGTGTACCTATCTTGCAGAACTCAAGTAACTGAAACTAAAAGAACCTGGCCTGGAAAAGAGTACGTGTCATGGAATTAGCAAAAAGATAATTTTTTAGCTTGAGTACAAAGCCTTTCACAATATCTGGGTGCCAAATATACACGGTTGTTCAACAATGTCCTGAGTTACAGGTTACCTCTTGTAACTAATTCAAAACTTCAGTATCTGATAGAGTTAAAACATACTACCCATTTTAGTTAAAAATGAACTCATACTGTAGATTTTGTAGCGATCTATGAATCAGTTGCTTCAGTAATCTTTTCCTAATGTTACCTGGAGTCTTACCGTTGTGCTGTTGAATAGTCATACGTCATTAGACTAAAGCTGTCTATTGCTGAGGCCAACTGATCAAATTCCTTCTTTGTGAACATCCCTGGCTGGTTAGTCCTTTTAAAACAAAACAAAACAAAACAAAGATTCACTATTGGAACACAATTCTCACTCCCCCTCTTTTTACTTATTCTTCATTTACAAAATCTAGTATGGGGTTACAATCTATCTGATCTTCATGGATGAAACAGTGTATTTTTGACAGTTTTGGACTCATGGAGACTACTGGCTTCCTCCAACCATTCAATTCATAAACTATTAACACACACAAGTTGCCTGAAACCAGTGAATCTGTTTCATCAAACTAGCAGCATACACAGCACATCAGGGAACATAAAGCAGCCATTGCATTGCAAACATGGGTCTGAACTAAAGCAGAGAACCATGTCCTCAGTCAGTGGTCTCTGAAGTGTGTTAAAAGGGGACAGAGAGGTACAGAAGTAGCATATTGTTCTAAATAGCCTGGGAGAATGAGGTTCATAGGGGAACAATATAAAGGAGAAAGAAGGAGGAAAAAGGGAAAAAAAGGAAGCAAGCAAGGAAGGAAGGAAGGAAGGAAGGAAGCAAGGGCCATTTAACAGCTACAAACTCCGTAGTGCAACCCTGACATTTCAGAGGCTTTTACAAGGATTGTACAAGATTCCTCTAGAGAGTAGACAAGAGAAAGAATTCAGATATTCCCAGTAACATCAGAAAGCACTACTTGATCTAGAAGTGAGTATGCAGCACTTGTCTAGACAAGGCATACTTTAAAGCCACTCACATTTCACCTTAAATGTAAAAACTAAAGACATGTTCAGTGACAGATGCAAGTAATAGACTGAAAAATCACTTATTTTGACCCTCATGACTTTGGATCAGTGTACAAATTCTCCATCCAACAGTATGTGTTGAATGGATTATCAGAGCACAACAGTGTTCATTTATCAGTTTAAAGGACACTTTCTGTTCCTTTGTATTGGAAAAGATGTTAACAGCATAGGTTACAAAGTGGGGCAGATTAAATAATTGAATATGCCTGTCATGTTATAAGGGAGCAAAGCATGAATGATATTTGCAAGTCAGGTAAATTAACCTGGCCAAACACACTGGATTGTATGAAGCATAGTGGTGTTCTTGGAAGTCTCAAATTTTCAGAACCAGTAATAAACTAGTCATATTAAGGAGAAATCCCATCTCTTTCCTTCTGGGGTTTTAAGAAATTAAAACAAATTCTCCCTTCTGGAACCTATTGGCAAACCTCAGCTTTCAGATAGTTATCTGCTTGTCATTTACTGCAATTGCAAACTACAGTTGTTTTACAAGAACAAAGAAAATTAAAAACATCTTTGAAACAATGTCATGGCAACTTGAATGTCTGCAGGCAAAGCAATTCCCCAATGCAAACTCCAGCAATACACATTTTCCGTAAGTTCATTGTGATCACTCATGAAGGGAAAAGCATAAAAAGTAATTGCAGTGTAGGGCAAGTTGAATTGCTTTATAGATTAAGCTGGGTAGTACTTTAATTAAATTTGTAGATGTATCTTGCCTCTAGATCCGTTTTTCATATATACCATGAAGGAATAAGAAAAAAAAAACCAACCCAAAACTAAACAACCTCCAGAACCCAAAATAAAAAAACAACCAAACAAACCAAGAACCTACAACAACAACAAAAAATTGATATTGTAATCATTTACTCCAAAGCAAGCTTGTAACTAAACTACTGAAACTACAAACAAATGCCACCTGAGGAGCAAGGTCATAAATTTCCAACTTGGAACAAAAGCAGCAGCAATGAAAACCATTTGTCCATTCATGGTTAGTGTTAAAATATTACTACTCTTCACAGAACACAAGCACCACCAGACAATTCTGCTCTAGTCAAGCACTTTGGGAAACTGCCCATTGGATCAAAACAAAAATTATTTGATTCATGCCTTGAGAACTGTTCTTAGTCAAGAAAATTTGCACCCAAGCATAAAAACTAAATATTTTTTCAATGGCTATTAACCTGAGCTATTAACCTGAGGTTTCGAATCATTCTGAGATGTAATTGTAAACTTCACTCAAGGGCAGGTATGTTCTATGGACTAAATAATTGAGAAAACCAGCACAGAGAAAGTCAAGAGATTTGCCAGAAGTCCCTGTGAACAAAAGTTTACAAGCCTAGCCAACAGCCCTGGATACCACTCCCCAAATATTCAGTGAAGTGGCAAAGACTTAATAATAATTTATCAGCACTGTACAATGTACATACTAAAGAGAGCTGGTAATTAAATTGTCAGATGAATAAAACCTTGGTGATTTTATCTGCTTACTATCAACACAAATGTGAAGGAGCACAAGTCAGGTGTGCCTTGGTGATTTTATCTGCTTACTATCAACACTCACAAATGTGAAGGAGCACAAGTCAGGTGTATGAACATGAATAGGAAAAGCAAATGATTTAATACATCTGAAAAGTCTCTTTGCCTGGGATTAACCCTGATCTCTGAACTACTTCATTTGCTTTGAGTTCAACATAAGACACAGTTCAAAAATTGTACTTCATCTGGAATCTAACAAATGTACTCATTAAAACAGTGAAGTTGAACATTGAATAAAAAGATAAATCCACTGTTTAAAGAAAGCCACTCTTACTAACCTCAAAATGTACTGAAGTTATGCAACAGGGACTATAAATATGAAACAATTTTTATTCAAGAAGAAAATCTAAGTAGAAGAGGGTATTTTTTATGTTAGCCTATACTAAATCCTTCTATTGCTGTTACAAGAGCCAGATACTTCATATGGTAATTGCATTTGTATTTTTCTAACTCAATATCTTAAGCAAATGTCATCCAATTTCCTGAACATTCTGCTCAAATGCACTGGTGTTCTTATGTGATTTTTATATCATTGTTCAACATAGTTAACTTGGAAGCTTATTAAATACTAGCAAAACCCCCAGCTTTCAGGTTTGAAATCAGCCATTTAATCTCAGCAAAATTTGCATGTATATGAACTGTAGAATTTGCTCCATGAAGGGAAATACACCACAGAGATTAAATTTACAGTACTTAAACTGCAGTAAGAAACACCTCTGATAGTACACATGTAACAAATAATTCATTTGAGCTGAGGTCTGGATATAATGTCCATTGTTATGTGTATAGGACATTATCCCAGGTGCTTGTGTTGGTTGACAGCAGGCTCAATCTGAGTTAGCAGTGTGCCCAGGCATCCAAGAGCACAAACAACATTCTGAGGTGCATCAAACACAGTGAAACCAGTCAGCCAAAAGAGGTGATTATCCTGCTGTGTTCAATGCTGGTGCAGCCTCACCTTGAGTATTATGTACAGCTCCGGGCCCCACAATTTAAGAAGGATGTTAAGGTCCCTGAATGCACAGAGGAGGGCAACAAAGCCCTGGAGAATACACCTTAACTTTCGGTCAGGCTTGAGGAGAGGTTTGGATTGGATATTAGGAAAAACTTCTTCACAGAAAGAGTGGAACAGGCTGCCCAGGGAGATGGTGGAGGCACCTTCCCTGGAGGTGTTCAAACAGGTAGATGTGGTGCTTTGGAAGATGGTTTAGTGGTCACAGAGGTGTAGGGCTGACAATTGGACTTGATAATCTTCAAGGTCTTTTCCCTTAATGATTCTACGATTCTATGAAGTGATCAGGCAGTTGGACTAAATAATCATTGCATGCCCCTTCCAATGGAAAACATTCTATTCTATCTTTCCTGTCCCTTTGTGGGAACCACTGAGTTACTCAGAGAAAAAGCATTCTACTTAATGTTTAAGACATAGAAATATTTCTATTAAATGGCACAGTCCTTTTCTTGTACAGAGAACAGCTGTACCAAAGACACATCAAGGCTTTGATTTAGACTAGCCATTTCTTCAAGAGGTAATCAAGCTTCAACCATAGGCTTTTATGATATGTGTTTTCTTCAATAAAATACTGACTTTCCTACTGAAACCTTGCTTACAAGTCCCAGTATTAATTTCTTCCCATTCTCGGCAATGTCACTTTTGACTTAAGATTCTCTTTTACTTTGCTGAGAGGTTTACCATTTCCATTTGTAGGCTCCTGACCCTAGTTTCTGCTAGAAAACACAGCAAGAGAGAACCAACTCATTTTTTTTTTCCCTTAAAGCATAGGTCTTATTTTCACAAATTCCAAAAAATGTGTCAGTATTTTCTGATAGGATGCTGTTATATGTATATACAGTCATAGAATCACACAATGGTTTGGGTTGGAAGTGACCTTACAAATTGTCTAGTTCTAATCTAGTGTGTATCACACAATGGTTTGGGTTGGAAGTGACCTTTACAAATTGTCTAGTTCTAATTGTCTAGTGTGTTCTAATCTAATCTAATCTAATTCTAATTCTAATTCTAATGAAGTGTGGCCAGCAGGTCAAGAGAGGTGATTCTGCCCCTCTACTCTGCCCTACTGAGACCTCACCTAGAATACTGTGTCCAGCTCTGGTGCCCCCAGCACAAGAAAGATGTAGACCTGTTGGAACAGTCTGAAAAAGAGAACGCTCCGGGAGACCTTATAGTGGCCTTCCAGTACCTGAAATGTCCCTCATGCTATCGCTACAAGCCCTAGTAAGAAGTCCCTCACCAGCTTTCCTGTAGCCCCTTCAGGTACTGGAAGGCCACTATCAGGTCTCCCCAGGGCCTTCTTTTCTCCAGGCTGAATAACCCAAACTGTCTCAGCCTGTCTTCATAGAAGAGCTGCTCCAGCCCTCTGAACATCTTTGTGACCCACATCTGCACTTGCCCCAACAGCTCCACATGCTTCTTGTGTTCAGGGCCCTGGAAGTGAACACAGTACTCCAGGTGAGGTCTCACAAGAGTGGAGTAGTGGAAGCGACTCACCTCCCTTGACCTCCTGGCCATGCTTCTTTTGGTGCAGCCTAGGACATGGTTGGCTTTCTGGGATGCAAGCACACATTGACAGCTCATGCTGAGCTTCTCATCAACCAACATCAGAAATTATTATAACACAGGAACTATTACAGGAACAACATCACAGACTTAGAAGAAATCAGCCATTTTCCTTTGTATTTCTGAATAGACTGCTTAGAATTTCACAGTCTCTTTTCACCATTCTATGCTTTTACATATAAAACAAATGCAGAGAGTTTGTTCCATAGTTTAGAATGTCTATTACTTGAATCTTCCAAATGGCATATGGCATATATATAACAATTCCCATTAGTGCATTACTGATGTGTACTTCTATATAGTTTTGACTTTGTAGCCTTTCATATTGAAAGACTGAAAAAATACTCTAGCCATGTAAGCCACTTTAATTTACTTTCAAATAGATCTACATTGTTAATTACAGAATCACAGAATCTTAGGGGTTGGAAGTGACCTCAAAAGATCATCCAGTCCAACCCCCCTGCTAGAGTAGGATCACCTAGAGCACATCATACAGGAACGTGTCCAGGTGGGTTTTAAATGTCTCCAGCAAAGGAGACTCCATGACCTCTCTGGGCAGCCTGTTCCAGTGCTCTGTTACTCTCACAGGAAAGAAGTTTTTCTTGATATTTACATGGAACCTCCTATGCTCCAGTTTGCACCCATTGCCCCTTGTCCTATCACTAGACATCACTGTAAAAGGCCTGACTCATTTTGTCAGCATAGCTGACCATGTTCAAGTTTTCTTCATGGCAAGAATCTCTTTACCAAATTCTTCAGATTAGATTAGGATAAGCATTTAAAAACAACTACAAAACCTAGCCAGCTTGACAAACAAGAAAACTGTAACCACGTGCTACAACAGGTTACTTCACACCATATGAGTGCTTCAGATCACTATGGGACTGTAAATTATAACAGACTGATAAGTAAAAATTTACTGCATTTTCATCAGGAAACAAAACTGTATTAATATACCAAATGAAATTTTTGCAGAACACTGAGGGCTGGCACTCTTCCCTAATATACATATCCCCATCCCACTTGTTGCCTTCGCACCTCTTGCTCTCCAAAATGGGGTATGTTCTTGCCATGGAATAGCCTACACTGTTTTTATGAAGCCAAACTAATTACTTGTAGCCCATCTGGTTTATACCAGCAACAGAAGTCAAGGAGAAACATGCCAACAATTGTATGTCCTGAAAAGAAGGCATGAAATCCCAGCAGACACTCAGGGACAAAGAAGCCTGAAAATTGCTGTCCTACGAACTAAAGCATGCTGCTGCCAACAAAAGAAATTCACCTGTTCACAAAAACAGACAATCTGAATATCAAAGAAGAAGTTTCTTTTGATACTTGTCATTGTATTTACTGTTTCCATTTCAGGGGAGGTTAACTGCTGTCCTTGAATGCTTTCTCTGTTATGCTGCTTCAGCCCCTTCAGAGCAGTTCTTTAAGCAAGACTATGTATAAATGAACATCCACTGTGTCACCATTTGGTTCTAATTTTCAAAATGTTCTAGTGCCTTTCATGCCTGGACTTAATGCTCAGGTAAGCCAGGCTCGAAATAGCAGAACATCATGCTAAACAAGCTTGTACCCTGGAGCATATTAAACTAATTTTAAAAATCTAAACAACAATATTTCAAAGATTGTTGTGGGGGATTTTTCTTATTTGTTTTGATTTTTTTCAGAAGTTTTCCAGCTTCACACTGAAACTTAGGCTGTAACTGCTACAGCAGCTAGCTCAGAATTGGTAGAGCTATAAACACCAGACGTGGACAGGAAAATATTCCACTCTTCCTTCTCTTTGACCATTGTTAGTTGACCTAGATTATTTCAATGATTCTCCCTAATGAAAATTTAAAAACTGATGCATACATCTGTTTCAGCATTATTTTTATATAGTAAGATACAGTCTTCAAAAAGCCACTTTTAAGAATAGATTTGTTTGTTTGAAGTCCTTTCTGAATCTTTAAAAAATGCACTGAACCTTTATACAGGGAAGAAACAAAAGCCAGGAGCCCAAGAGCATAACTCTGTATGATTTAATAATTTTACTGTAATTTGAAGAGACTATTACACTTTTTCCAATAACTGTTATTTAGAAGCAGTTAGTAGTCATTTCCTACCCAGTTTTCTACTCCTCTCAATATAAACTCATATCTCAAACTGCATCTTACAATTCAAGTCATAAATATTTACAGGTCCTCTAATAAGCATAATAAGCAATAAAAACTGTAACGCCGGTCAGCTAGCCTAGACAGCCCATTTAAGAGACTCTCTATATTGCTGACAATACCTGTTTTTTAGGATACTCACGGGAAAATCGATGACTAAAGGAACAATGGAGGGCAATTTTTATTATCAGGCACAACAATTAGAAAACTGTGCGCAGTAACAGTTTGCATGTTTTCCGTCCCAAGTCCCACTTTCTATATATTGCTTGCCCAGAGAGATTGTCTTCCAGCATCAAATTTCTTTATTAGCAACAGCAAGCAGAGAAGAGCATACTTGCTGTATATACTGTCTAAATCTACACTGAATACATACTGATCATTCCTAGAATTGCTTCATTTTATGTGATCCCATTTTTCAAGTTGGAAAAAAAATTAAGAAAGATAATCAGACATGTAGAAAGATCAGAAAAGTGCAGCAAAAGTACTACTGGTTCCAACAAAATAAGATTATTATGGCCAGGTTTCTCATAAACATTTTAACCCGTCATAACATTAAGCATAGGTATTAGTAAAACGGAATCCTACTCAATAAACACTACTCTACAATGCTGCTATTTGACTCAGTAATTTAAAAATTTGATCTGATAATTTAAAACTTCATCTGCAACAAGCAAAAGGTTTCCTGCTGTTTTGATCCCTGGCATTATTTACTTACAAAAATGTCAAGGCTTCACATTCTGGCCCACATAGTCCTGCTTGAGAATGATGTTAAAAGTAAGTGACAAATCCCATTTCACTCCAAAACAAAGACACCTTAGAAACTGTCCCTTGTACTGTCCCTCAGTAAAAGGACATTGAGATGTTACGTTATTTCCAGACAAGGGCAACAAAGCCCTGTGAAGGGTCTAAAGAGCAAGTCTTATGAGGAGAGGTTAAAGGAACTGGGGTTTAGTCTAGAGAAAAGGAGGCTGAGGGGAGACCTTATGGCTCTCTACAGCTACTTGAAAAGACACTGTAGCGAGGTTGGTGTTGGTGTCTTCTCACAAGTTACAAATGACAGAACAAGAGGAAATTGCATCAAGTTGTACCAAGGGAAGTTTAGATTGGATTAAAGGAAAACTGTTCTTACTGAAAAGGTTGTCAGGCACTGGAACAGGCTGCCCAGGACAGTGGTGAGTTGCCATCCCTGGAAGCATTTAAAAGCATAGATATGGTACTCAGGGACATGGTTAAAGGTGGGTTTGGCAGTGTGCTCGATTAACAGTTGGACTTAATGATCTTAAAGTCTTTCCCCACCTACATGATTTTAAGATTGTATGATCTTACCATAGCAAACCTTAGTATTCTACAAATGAAGAATTCCAAGTTAAAACTACCAAACAACAAAGCTAGTCTTTTAATGACAAAAATACAGGAATTTAGAATAGTCTTTCCTACTTTCTTGTGAGACCCCACCTGGAGTAGTGTGTCCAGTTCTGGAGCCCCCAGCACAGGATGGACATGGACTTGCTAAAGCAGGTTTAGAAGCCTGGAGCACCTGCCCTAGGAAGACAGGCATAAGAGTTGGGGTTGTTTGGCCTGCAGAAAAGAAGGCTTCAGGGAGATCTTATCAATACTTAAAAGGGGCCTACAGGAAAGCTGGAGAGGGACTTTTTACATGGGTATGTAGTGATGAGGGTCAATGGTTTCAAGCTGAAAGAGGGCAGATTTAGATTGGATATTAAGAAGCTATATGGTGAGACACTGGAACAGGTTGCACACTAGAATTGTGGATAGACCTTCCCCTGGAAGTGTTCAAGGCCAGTTTGGATGGGGCTTTGTGCAACCTGTTCTAGTGGAAGATGTCCCTGCCCATGCAGGGGGGTTCAAAGAAGATGATCTTTAAGGTTCCTTCCAACCCAAACCATGCTCTGATTCTATAAATGTTAAAAGATCCAGATTCTAAAACAATGAAGATTTTCAAAATACTACTAAGTGTCATTGGACATAAAATGCTTTCTCTTGAATGGCTTAAAGCAAAAACACTTTGAGACTGAAAAAAAGGAAAGTTGCTGAATTCACAGTAAAACACTGTCAAAGCTTTATAGTCTTCCTACTCTGAAAACAGTGATACAGTAATGGCTCTTGAGAAACTTTCATTTTTTTTTCTGGTCTCATAATACATATGTAAACCAAAAGTATTGCTTCCAGGAACTTCTCACTGCTTTTAAAAAAATGTAGTGTCAAGAACACTTAACCTTAGCATAACCCCAATCAGTTGCCGAATCTTCAGACTGTTTGACATGTAAGAAGTGCTATGATTTTCAAATTCTTTTTTTTTTTTTTTTTTTTTTCCAATCAAACAGAAGATCAGCCACAGTAAGAGACAGCAGTAAAAAATGACAGTTGGGATATAAATGCACTTAGCTGAGAATGGATGGGAAGCAGAAGCACACTTCAAGGTGCTATGCTTCACATGCTGATGTGGCAAATTTTTCAGAGCAAGGAGAAAAGAGCCAAGCACAGTATCTGACAGAAAATATTTTATCATAGGCATATTTTGGGAATTTTAGACAACTCAAAAAAACTCACATAAGTTTATACATTAAACAGTACAGGCCTCTTCAGTGTTTTAGACATGATTTTTTAAACATTTACTTGTTATTTTAATTCAGTGAGGCTAAAAGCAAGCCTATAAAGTCTCAAGTTAAGAACTGAATGTCAAAACCTGACTTAGGTATCTTCAGCTCTCTCCATTCCTTTGCTGTGTCCACCCCACTCACCCTTTGCTAATCACAACTAGAAGAAAAATTTGTCTAGATTTCTAGCTTACCTAAAATTTTAGCAGGAAGGATTAACAAAGCAAAAATATCTATTAAAAAAGAATAAAGCTAGATTGAGTACTAGATGTGTCCCCTACACACAGAGCTTCCCTCAGCTCTGGCAGAGAAACAGGGGGAACATGTATTTGTGAATGCTTGCTTTGTTCGTGGGACAGAGGAAGAAAGTTTCACAACAGAGCAAGCTCTTTTTCTTTCTCCCGCTGGCTCAGCTCTGCTTCTTTGCACTCTTCTGCAAAACAGGCATTTATGAAGCACTAATTCTGCTACCCAAAAAAATTAATAAGGATATTGCTCTCCCTCTTCTCCTTTTGCAGCTGTGCATTACCTGCTACCTAGATGTGTCATCAAGTTCCAAATGCATTTGAAGATTCCAACATTTTCCCAGGTGTTTCTACTGTTTTTTGCCATCTAACACTATTATTTTTCTAGTATTCAACCTGAGAATTCTTTATCATGAACTAAGAGTACTTTTATCCTTTTCTCCCTAGCTGATATAAAGATCAATGCACCACTGCCACTCATACAGCTCCTGTTGACAGATGTGAAAGCTTATTGTCTCCTGACACTGTTTCCTCTTTTTAATATACTAAATACAGTTCTTCAAATTTTCCTCAAAGGAGAACTTATCTAACCATTTTCCTTGCTCTTCTCCAAAAACTCTCATTTTTCTACATCCTCCTATAAGTATAGTAGCCCAGACCCAGTTCTATGAGACCTACCTAACATCAAGAGCAGAATAACTACCTTCTGTCAACCTGAAAGGTCCCTGCCAATTGTCTCAAAATGAAGTGTCCTTTTTTCTACATTTAACCTACTGTTGTCTCAACATTTTGAAATTATCTGGTACTCTTCCAACATTGGCCTTGTTCTACTTCCTTGCTGAGCTGCTATACTGCCAATACCACCAAGTCCTTTTCCCTCTGGCACCTTTCCAGACACTCTTCCCCAAACCTGTAGTGTTGCATGAGATTGTTGTGACTTAAGTGCAGGATCTGGCCTGTTGAACCTCACAGAATTGGCCCATTGATCCAGCCTGCCCAGTTCTCTCTGAAGAGCCATCTCTACCCTCAAGCAGAGAAACGCTCTCACCCAACTTGTCACTTGCTAACTTACTGAGGGTGCGCTTGATGCCTTTATCCAATACATTGATAAAGATATTCAAGAGAACTTGCCCCAGTACTAACTTCTGGGGAACACCACTTGTGACTGGCTGCCAGCTGGATTTAAGTCCATTGATGCTGTAACTCTTTGGGCCTAGCCATCCAGCCAGTGTTTTAGTGAGCAAAGCATACACCTGTCCAGGCCATAAGAAGCCCGTTTCTTCAGGAGAATGGTGTGGGAAATGGTGTCAAAGGCTTTTCTAAAATCTAGGTAGACAACATCCATAACTTTTTCCTCATCCACTCAGCAGGCTACCTTGTCCTAGATAGAGATTAGGTTTGCTCTTGTGAACTCACTCTGGCTGGGCCTGATCATTTGGTTGTCTTGCACTTGCTGCATAATGGCACTCAAGATTATCTGCTCCGTAACGTTCCCTGGTCAGACTGTCAGGCCTGTACTTCTCTGAATCCTTCTTCTGGCCCTTCTTGTAGATAAGTGTCACATTTGCCAATCTCCAGTCAACTGGGACTTGTGGATGTCTAAGTGGTGTAGTAGGCCACTAACCATTGCTCCTTGGATTATGCTTCCATGACTGCAACTATATCATAGTTTTCCTACTGCATAATGGCTTCCAGCTCCTTCTGTTTGTTGCCTGCCTTTCTTGACTTTGCTGCCACATACAACTTTGGTGCTCCATCCCATACCTCCACTGAGATAGCATAGTGAAGGACCTCAATAGCACACCATCCCTCAAACACTGGTGTGTCACCCCTGGGCTTGTCTCCCACAAGCCTGGTTTTATCTTCCTCTCCCCCTTCAAATCTAATTTAAAGCTCTTTCAGTGACTCCTTCTAACTCCTGCACAAAGATCCTTTTCCCCCCTTGAGATAGGTGTACCCCATCTGTTACCAGCAGGCCTGGTGTCATGTAGACTGAACCATGACCAAAAACCCCAAATTGCTCTAGCAATTGTTTACATAACCCAGACACACCCAACCACAAGTCTCATGTGCCAACAGAGAATTATAATGTAACACACTTTCCCCTTGCTTGGAAATCACGTATGTTTGCAAGAAACTAATGCAAATGCTAATTATCTCAATCTGGTTTTGCCCCTATAGTAGTTCTACATGCATTCTCTGCAACAGAAAATCTTGGTATAGGGATTCCTGCCTCCGGATCAGCTTCCACACACGTTCCCAGCCCTTGATTATCCCACTGCAGCCCTCTCTGGACAATACGTTGAGCAGATACATTTAAAAAATGCTGGAAAGGAATATATAAAAGGTGTGGATTAAAAAAAAAATTACAATTGTTTTTTGAGCAATTTTTTCCCCAGAATATCTTGCAAGCAAACTGAAAAACCAAAGTCTTGACCAGTTCCTTCAGTTTTGAAAGCAAGCCTCAGCTAGAGGGTCAGTCTCACTTTGTTTTTGCAAACACTGAATTTGAGGAATTAAACAGATGACCCAGTGTTTCCTCCCTGCATCATGCACTTGATCTCACATGCTATGGTGCATTTTCCAGACTGTTTTTTCCCTAAGCAAACCAGGTTTTTTAGCTCTTGTGTCTCCTTTCAAATAGCATTTGCTGCCACACTGCTTTGATCTTAATGCATATCAAAGGACTCTAAATTACAATTCCTAAATACATTGCTTACATTTAACCATACTCTATGTTTTAATCAGGGTAGAACACAAAGGAAATGATGTTTCCAATCCTAGCATATCAGCTGCTTATGGTATTCCACATACAGCTCAAGTCTCCTTTTATCAGTCTATGCTAGATGCTGAGCTCTAAAGTACTATTCGATTCTTGATGGTACTTAATTCCACGCCTTTTGCTGTATTTCTGAATAACAATCTGCAGTAATTCCAACAACAAAAAAATTATTTAACATGCATCAAAGCACTCTTTCAACCACGTGTGTTAAAACCTAAATGGAGTTTCAAAGACATGAGATATTTAATACACAATGGAAAGGACTTTTCATTTGAAGCCTTGCTGTCCTATAAATCAGAAATTTTCAAGTACAGCTACTGTTGAAGGAGTCAAGTAAGGCAGAAGTAAAGTTTCAGGATTCTGCTCATTGATATAATTCAAACCAATGTACTTCTGAGCTTTAAAGCATGCACAGACATTGTGAATGTTTTAGGATGTTTCCATAACCGATGAATGTACATTCAGCTACCTATTTACTGAAGAATTTAAAGTGTTTTTTCAAGTTATTGCAATATGAAGACATATATGGAAGACACAGGTAGGTGACTTCTATAACACTATTAATTGAAAAGACTATGAATAATGCATTCTTCTGGGCAATAAAGCTTTATGAATAAATCCCAGAAAATTTAAGAACACATAAAGAAAGAGAGCAATTGAGTTTAGAAGAATGAAACTGTCAGATTCTGTCATATAAACTATGGGTATTATTTCCCACAGTGACAGGATACTTCACTACTCTTCTTCAAAAAAGACCATTTAAGGGACAGGCATGAAATACATATTTCAGATTAAAAATTGGACTTTACATAGATAGCTCTTCCCAGCGCTAACAGGACAACTCTAAATTCCTGCTCAGAAAAGTTTTGGAACTGGGAACCCACTATTCTATCAATATGCAGGACAAATGAATGACAACACAAGGTTCAAATCTCAGTATGGTGTTCCACTGTGAAATAGATATTAAAGATACATTTACCCTAACAAAGCAAATTTTAGTCAAGCCAAAATATGTTTAAGGTTACAGAGGGCATATAGTGGCTTCAACTCCTGTTTCAGTATTTAGCAAAACTAAACTGTAGAGCCTCATGTGACTGTATATAAACAAAACAGATTTAGGTCAGATTTAGGGCTATGAAACTGAATCTGGTACTCATCAATAGGCATCATGATGAACAGCAATCTTAAGGTTTGTACTATTCTCCACTTTCTCAGTACCACCAAAAGAAGCAAATGCACTTTAAAGTGAGTATTGTTTACAGCAATTACTTAAAAGTCTACCAGAATGTGCATTAGCATTTTTTAAAGCATCTGTGTGTTGAAGTGACTGAAAAAGCATTTTTAAAAAACATTTTTGAATGTTCTCTTTTGCTTTATCTGTAATAGACTACAATAAATAGCAACAGAAAATTGCTTTAAAAAGGAACTATCAATTGGGATGAAATGTAGCTCATAAGAAGGCACCATGAAAGACTGGAATAAATGACAGAGAAGACAATTTCTCATTATTTCTTACTTAAGCAAAGCATAAAAATCTCAAAGTATTTGGTATCATCATTGAACATTCATGTGATGCAAAGGCCCATAAGCTCACAATTATCCACAGAAATTTGCAAGAAATTAGAGTATTAATAGTCTGCAAATATTGCAGAAGTTATCTCATGGGGCAGGAACAGATTTTTTAAGACTTAGTTTTTATGTCTTTAATTTTAAATAAGCATTACAGACAGGAGTAGCCTGAAGACTGTCAGGAAAGACTGTAGAGTGCTGGGAGAGGCGGTGAATTCAGGGCTCAAGCACAAACAGTGTTCTCATCAATCCTTCCAGTCAAAGGGAAAGGGCTGGAAAGGACCAACCAAATTGGAAAAGTCAACAAATGGTTACAGGGGTGGTGCTTCAGTTACAGGGCTTCAGTTCCATAGACCACAGGACCAATTTTGAAAAACCTGGTCTCTTGGAGGCTGATGGGCTTCACTTGTCTGAGAAAGGGAGAGAGTCTTTGGCCAGAGGCTGGACAATTTAGTTAGGAGGGCTTTAAACTCGTGAAGCTGGGGGAGGGAACCCTCAACTTATCCCACACCCATCACCTTGAGGACAGAGCCAGTAACAGATGCCCTGGCCCTGCAGGAGGACTGAAGGACAACAGGAAAGCATCTGAACTGCAAAATGCCAGCATGACTGCTTTGAAGGGGGCCCATCTTAGTTGCCTCTTTGTGAATGCACAGAGCATGGAAATAAAGAGGAACTGCAGATGTGAGCATGCCTGCAGGGCTATGATGTTATTGGTATCACTGAGATGTGGTGGGATGACTCACAGAATCATGGAATTGTCATAGTTGGAAAGGACATCTAGAGATCATCTAGTCCAGCTCACCCCGTAAAGCAGGATTGCCTAGAGAATGTTACTCAGGACAGCATCCAGGTGGGTCTTGAATATCTCCAGGAAAGGGAACTCCACAACCTCCTTGGGCAGCCTGTTCCAGTGCTCTGTAACCCTCACCATAAATTAAATTTTTCCTCATATTTAAATGGAACTTCCTATGTTTCAGCTTGTGCCCACTGCCTCTTGTCTTGTCACTGGGAACTACTGAAATGAGTCTGGCTCCACTGTCCTTGCACCCACCCTTTAGATACTTGAAGGCATAGCCTTCTCTTCTCCAGGCTAGACTCCCAGCTCTCTCAGCCTCTCCTCATAAGGGAGATTGTCCAATCCCCCAATCATCTTTGTTGCCCTCTGCTGGACTCTCTCTAGCAGTCCCCATCTCTCTTGAAATGGGGAGCCCAGAACTGGATGCAATATTCCAGATGTGGCCTCATCAGGGCAGAGTAGAGTGGGAGAATGATCTCTCTTGACCTACTGGCCACATACTTCCTTATGCAACACAGGATTCCATTGGCCTTCTTGGCAGCAAAGGCACATTGCTGGCTCATGGGTAATTTACTATCTACCAGGACTCACAGATCCTTCTCCTCAGAACTGCTTTCCAGCAGGTCTGCCCCTAACCTATATTGATGCATGGCAATCTTCTTCATCAGGTGCAGGACCCTACACTTGACCTTGTTGAACCTCATTAGGTTCTTCTCTGCCCAGCTCTCCAGCCTGTCCAGGTCATGCTGGATGGCAGCACAGACCTCTGGTGTGTCAGCCACCCCTCCTAGTTTGTATCATCAGCAAACTTGCTGAGGATACACTCTGTCCCCTCATCCAGGTCATTGATGAGTATGTTGAACAAGACCGGACTGAGTATTGACCCCTGGGGAGCACCAGTGGTTACAGGCCTCCAACTCAACCCACTCCATTAATCACAGCCCTCTGAGTTCTGTCACACAGCCAGATCTCAATCCATTTCACTGTCCACTCATCTAGCCCACAGTCCCTCAGTTTCCTAATGAGAATGTTATGGGAGACGATGTCAAAGACCTTGCTGAAGTCAAGGTAGATGACATTTGCTCTCCCCTCTTCCAGCCAACCAGTTTTGACATTGTTACCCTTGATAAATCCATGTTGACCACTCCCAATAACTTTCTGTACTTCAGTGTGTTTAGAGATGATATCCAGAATGAGTTGCTCCATCACCTTCCCAGGGACAGAGATGAGACTAACTGGCTTGTAGTTCCCTGGGTCCTCCTTCTTGTCTTTTTGAAGACTGGAGTGATATTGGCCCTCCTCCGGTCCTCAGGAACCTCTCTTGTTCTGCATGAGCTTTCAAAGATGATGGAAAGTGGCCCAGCAATAGCATCTGCCAGTTCTCTCAGCACTCATGGGTGCATCTCATCAGGGCCCATGGACTTATGGATGTCCAGTTTGGCCAAGTGGTCTCTAGCACGGACCTCCTGTACTGAGGGAAAATCTTCCTCCTTTCAGACCTTTCCCCTTGCCTCCACGTTCTGGGATTCATGAGGGCAGCTTTAGCAGTGAAGACTGAAGCAAAGAAGGCATTCAGTAACTCTGCCTTCTCTGTGTCTTCCACGACTAGGGTGCCCACCTCATTCATCAGCAGGCCTGGATTTTGATGATCTTTGATCAAGTTCCAACCCCACTGGCATAAGCACAAAACCTCATGCAACCTAGCCTTAAAAGCCTTCAGGGACAGGGCATCAACAACCTCCCTGGGCAAGCCACTCCACTTCCTCCCCACCTTATAGTGAAGAATTTCTTCATAATATCTACCCTAAATCTCCCCTCTCTCAGTTTAAAACCATTACCCCTTGTCCTACCACTATCTTCTCTGATGAAAGCCCCACCCCAGCTTTCCTGTAAGCCCCTTTCAAGTATTGGAAGGCTACTTCCTCAGAGCCTTCTCCTCAGAGCCTTCTCTTCTCTAGGCTGAACAGCCCCAACCCTCTCAGCCTGTGTTCATAGCAGAGGTGCTCCAGCTCTCTGACCATCTTGATGGCCCTTCTCTGAACCCTCTGCAACAGCTCCGTATCTTCTTGTTCTGAGGGCACCAGAACTGTACACAGTACTCCAGGTGTGGCCTCACCAGAGCAGAGAAGAGGGGCAGAATCGCCTCCCAGGCCCTGCTGGTTGTGCCTCTTTTGATGCAGCCCAGGATGCAGCTGGCCCCCTGGGCTGCAAGTGCACACTGGTGGCACATGTCAAGTTTCTCATCTGCTACCACCTCCAAGTCCTCTTCCTCAGGACTGCTCTCTAGCCATTCTCCCCCCAGCCTGTATTTGTGCCTGGGGTTGTGCCAACCCTGGTGCAGGACCTTGCACTTGGACTTTTGAACTTCATGAGGTTGGCATTGGCCCACCTCTCCAGCCTGTCAAGGTCCCTCTGGATTGCGTCCCTTACCTCTAGGGTGTCAACCACACCACACAGCTTGGTATCATCAGAAAACTTGCTGAGGATACACTCAATCTCACTCAATTCTGTAAGCCTCTACATCCTGGTTGAAGGTCTATAACAAACTCCCACCATGATGCCTGCCTTATTGGCCTTCCCCTTGATTCCTACCCATAAACACTCAACACTGTCATTCACGTTGTCAAGTTCTAGGCATTCAAATCTATCTCTAATACAGAAGGTCACCTCATCACCTCTCATTCCTTGTCTATCCCTTCTGAAAAGCTGGCAGCCATCAATCACAGCACTCCAGTTATGCGAGTCTTTGCACCACGTTTCTGTGATGGCAATTATATCATAGTTTTCTTGCTGTACAATGGCCTCCAGCTCCTCCATTTTGCTGCCCATGCTGCGTGCATTGGTGTAGATGCACTTCAGCAGGGCTAACTGTCCTCCCACCTTTTTTGGGGGGACAAGCCCTAATTCCTACCTGACTGAGCTCAGACACTTCTGTAGTTACCAAGTTATCACTACCCCTCATGTCTTTGCTACCACATGGATCCCCATCCTTTACCTCCACTGAGACAAAAGACTGTAAGACCTTGCTAGCACTTTTACCCACAACCACGGGCCTGGTGTCATCAGTGAACTTGTTGACAGTGCACTCTGTTCCCTCATCCAGGTCGCTGATGAATATATTGAATGGTACTGGTCCCAGTACTGACCCCTGAGGGTCTTCACTAGACACAGGCCTCCAGCTAGACTCTGTCCCATTGACCACAACTCTCTGACTTCTTCCTTTCAACCAGTTCAAAATCCATCTCACTAACTTAGCTTATCTACAAGGATGCAGTGAGCTACGGTGTCAAGTATTTTACTGAAATCCAGATAAACCACACACACTGCACTACTAATATCTATTCACCTGGTTATGTCCTCATAAAAGGCTATCAGGTTGGTTACACGTGACTTCCCCATGGTCATGATGACTGTTCCTAATGGCCCTCTTATCCTTGATATGCCTAGAGACAGTGCTGAGGATAAGTTGTGCCATCACCTTTCCAAGGATGGAGGTGAGGCTGACTGGTCTATAGTTACCCAGGTCCTCCTCCTTGCCCTTTTTGAAGACTGGAGTGGTATTTGCTTTCCTCCAGTCCTCAGGCACCAGTACTGTTCCTTGTGACTTACCAAAGATGATTGAGAGCAGCCTAGCAACAACTTCCACCAGTTTCCTCAGAAACCGCAGATGTATCCTCATTGGGACCCATGGATTTATGGATGTCCAGATTGCTTAACTGATCCCTAACCCAGTCCTCATCAACCAAGGCAAACTCCCCCTTTATCCTGACTTCCTCTGGGACCTCAGGGGTCTCGGGCTCCAGAGGACAGTCTCTAGCAGTGAGACAGAGAAAAAGAAGACATTCAGTAACATCACTTTCTTTGGTATCCTCTGTCACCAGGACACCCACCTCATTCAGCAGTTGGCCTATACTGCCTCTAGTGTTAGTTTTGTCTACAACTTATTTGAATAAGCCCTTTCTGTTGTCCTTGGCCTCTCTTGCTAGGTTTAATTCCAAGGAGGCCTTGCCTTTCCTAATTGCCTAGTTTCCTACTCTTATATTCCTCTGAAAGACACAACTACCAATCAAACTCAAACGGTTTCTTATTCATTTAAGCTGAATAGCTATAAACAAAGCTTTGAACTTATTGTATATCAAAGTATTTCTTATTTAGAACCTGCCATCTAAACAGGACTACTCACCTTGCTGCAACTGCAGGAGGGATAACCAGTATGAATTTTAGCTGTGCCTCACGCAGAGCTTCAGAAAGGTGAATAAGCAAGTGAATCAACTCCCTGAAATACAAATACATTGTTAGAGGGAAAGCCAGTAAAACTGCTGCTATATAGTGGCAAGACAAAGTTAACAAGTGACAGTAGAAATAATTGAAAAAAACACAGTTTGTAGAGAATGACCATAGTGAAAAAAAACAATGAGGAAGACTGATCTTAATGAACTAAGAACATTCAACTGCTGGAGACAGTCTTAGTTTTATCTGAACTAGTGATCACCTTGAGACTAAAATGTTTCCTAGTTTTATTTTAATCTAACTACACATTGTTAGCATGTAAAACCAGCACATCTTGCCAGAGCAGGGCATCAACTGACGTTATACTCAGTACAAAGAAATATAACAATAGAAGAACCAAACCCTGTTCTGAAACAAGCAGTTGTTGGATAGATTCAAGTTACCATATTACCACATATGAGGTCAGAGAATTTTCACAGCAAGACGTGATCTTCAAGGGATATTTCTGATATTTAGAAATACTTCTGTTGATGGATTTTCATGTGCAAGTAATCCTTCTGTTTCACAATACATTACTGTACAGCCACAAAACAAATGCTTGACAATGTCATATCTGGAAATATCACCTTCCATATGCATCAGTTAAACACTTTCACAAAAGTTGATTTTCATATCCATATTCTAAGCATTTCAATAGGAAAATAAACACCAAAAATTTAATGTAAATTGCTTCTACAGTCCTTCTGACTTGAAAGGTGAAAATCCTTCAGAGACAGACTGCATTTACAAAAAAGTTTAAAGGCTACTGTTATCTTAAGAGTAGTCCAATATTACCCTCAATTTGCACTACAAATATGGCTCTTCTGTGTGACTTCATTAAGTAATTTGATTTTTCACAACAAAGTCAACTTTCATATTTACCCACTGGCAGAGTGGATCCACATAGTCAGACAGATTATATTAGCATGGAATTCTAGATGTGTTCAGAACTATGCTTAAACCTGAACTGAGTATAAGGCAACTCCACAACCCATTCTAGTAGGTAAGTACTAAAGCAAGAAAGGCAGGATATATATATAAGTGATAACTCAAGTTATTTGCTCCACTTAAACTGGACTAGACCTGAACTCTCTGAAATAACTTTTGGTACTGTCATGCCTTTCAAGGCTGTATCAACCTAGAGATATTCTTCTGAAATCACTGACCTTGCAATATAATTATCCATCACAGTAGAGATGCTTGACTTGAACAGTCTAGACAGTATCCAAAGGCAACCAAGTATTTCCATCTTCCCTGAAATAGTTTGACGCCTTATGAAAACTTCCTAATGATGCTACAAAAGCCATTATTCTCAAAATCCTGGCAAACAAATAAAGCAAGTTTTATTACTTCTCCAATTTAATAAGTATTTTGTGCTTACAATTTTGAGAGACGGTGTGCTGAGCTCTTGACAATAAACTGTCACACTGCCACACATATTTCTCTTCTGGAGGGACATGAGACTACAGGAATCAACTTTTGGTCTGTCTGTAGCCTGTACTTCTACCATTCTTGCTCTGGAAAAGTAACAGTTTTCCCTCCCATTTCCTTATGCATTCCACATTAAGAGTGTCACTACTCAAACAAATCAATTATAGCAAAAAGGAATCCTCTTCCATAGAAACACATTTAAAAATTACAACACTAAACTAAACAGACTCCAACATACACATCACGGCTCCCATAAAATCTTATCGAAACCTATAAGTATTAAAATTAGCTAAGCCTTCTTTCCCATTGATTCGTGTCTCATGGCTAAGTGACCTTTCTAACTAATTATACCTGAACTGCAGTATATAAGTGCAACCTTTATTAGATGTCAGAGAAACTACATATGAGATAAATTTGATCAAAGAATCAATTCCTCTAGTACTGAGATTATTCTACACTGTTCATAAGCAGGAATCTCTCTTCTCTGACTGCCTTTGTTAGCTGTAGGAACTTTGAGACCTCTACACCATGCAAAACATTTGCTGATTTAAATTTAATTATTTAAAAGTTGAGGGAACAGAAGGAGTGGTAAGGTAGGACAAAAGAACTTAATATAGTTGTAGAGCAAGATAGTATTTTTCATATAGAAACAAGGCTAACACTCTCGCTCCCACTCTGCATCTTCACATATTTGCCTCACCACCAGGGAGCAATGCTTTGAAGCCTAAGAAGAAAAGCAGCTGGGGTGATTTTCAATCAGATGCAGAGAAAAAAAATAATAATCAAATTAATATTAAATACAAGGTTTCACCCTTCCTTGGAACTGTCAGACACAGGCGATTAGCCAGCAGAGGTAAAATGTATCCACAAAAGCAGTGACGCACCCACAAAAACAGTGACTGCACAAAGCAGTCATACTTTTAAACTAGAAAGGCATGCAGCATAGAACCACAACACACAACTAAAAAAGGACAGACATTTATGGCCTGATAAAGGGGCAGGAGTGCAGTCTGGATCGCTGGTTTTATTTGGTAGCTGGCAGATAGGAGACTCTTAAGACTCCACCAAAACAGCCATTTCTTCTCCTCCCACCACCCAATCCAAGCAGTATAGCTCTGGCAAAAAAATAATTAGCTTCAACTTGGAGGAAGTCAGGAAGAAAAGAGATACCTGGACAACTACAGATTCTTACTCAAGAAACCCAGATTAACAGCTACTCGGCAACCTGTCAAATGAGGTCTCTGGGCCCTGAACACTTTCTAGCAAATCAGACAGGATTAAAGACTTAATTTAGGCTTACTTCCATTTGTCAGCCAAAACAGATTATGTAAACCAAATGTCCACTGTTGCCCTCTTCTCCAAACAGCACTAGCAAAATGCTTCATTGTGTCCCAGCAGTGCTTTCCGGAGTTTTAAAGATAATATTCTCCAATACTACCACTGAAAATTTGAAAGAAAAAACAGTGACTTTTAAAACATCATTATTAAGTCTAGGAAAGTAGAAGCAGTCTTCCTGAAAAGGCTTATTAAATACCTACTAGAGACTTTGCCATTATAGAATTTAACTTTAGAGTAGCTACTAAAACACTGGCAGCTTCAAGACTCTATCTTCAGCTAATTACGGTCTACTTCATTCCTACTTTTCAGGCCTTCTACTATCACCACCATTTAGTAGGTTAATTTTCCAAGTGTTCATGACTTCAAAGTATCTTGCCCCCTACAAAGTATGCAGACCTCCAATTTTTCATTATGCAAAGTTTAGGAGATAATTTTTTCAGAATTCCCATTTTCTAGCAGTGATGGTCTACTGTGTTTGGGGCACCTTGTAGAACAGTTTGCTTCAAATGCACAAGAGAAGGCTGTAGATATATTTGAAAAGCCTTGCAGAAGACACATAAAGCTGTTACATCTTTCCCTTCTGTCATGTGATCCTTCAGAACTCTGCAACTTTCCAACTTCAGCCATTTTTTTGCACAGCTTGGTAGTCAGTATTTTGTAAAATTTATGTCTTGTCAAGAAAATTGGACAGACTAAAGCTGTCTACTTCAAGGAGAAATTGCCCTTTTGTGCCATTTCATTACCTAGTTAATACCAAGAAACTGGAGTCAATTATGGCAAATCTTTGATTAATAGATTAATTTTTCAGGGACTAACATGAAGAATACATCTGCCATAAGAGCTTTTTGTTCCTGTACTCCTATCAACATTAAGATTTCTGCAGGTCACTTTCTGCATGATAGCAAGTACCTGCAGCACGTGGTGACAAAAAAAATCATGTTCTTCAGATTGATTCTGTGTGATGACAGTGCCATCTGTCAGCTAATGACAGATTGATCAGAATAATGTGTGCACTTTTACGTGTGCTGTGAGATTCTGATGGATATATTCATGCCTTTTTCACAACATGACCCAGGTGTCTGGAGAAAAAGCCCACCCAAATAAACTCACAAGTGATATTAGCAAGAGGGACATCATCTTGTCTAGCTGTTAACTAAATAAGCAGGACAACCTCTGTTTGCTGGGTTATCTCAATATTTCTGCCATGTACATTTCTAAACCTAGATGCCACAGGATGAATAACAGAATCATAGGATGGTTTGGGTAGGAAGGGACCTTAAGCATCATCTTGTTCCAATCCCACTGCTATGGGCAGCAATGCCTCCCACTAGACCAGGCTGCTGAATGCCCCATCCAGTCTGGCCTTGAACACTTTCTTGGGCAACCAGTTCATTCCAGTGTCTCACCACCCTCACACTAAAGAATTTCTTCCCAATGTCTAACCTGAATCTCCCGTCTTCCAGTTTAAAGACATTAGTCCTCATCCTATCACTACCTGAACTTGTATGTCCCTCTGCAGGTTTCCTGTAGGCCTCTTCAGGTACTGGAAGGCCACTATAAGGTCTCACTGGAGCCTTTTCCTCTCCAAGCTGATTATCTCCAACTCTCTCAGTCTGTCTTCATAGGAGAAGTGTTCCAGCCTTTTGATCATCATTCTTTATCATTCTGATCAAGACACCTGTGCTGTATTAAGTATTCCTGCACCACTAAGGTAGCACACTGGTTTCTATAACAGTATTTTAAAAATAACAGGAATCATTTCCACAGCTTTCCCCTCAACATAGATACACAAAAAGATACACTAGGATAACTGAATGTCATTTTATTATTTATTAATTTAATAGCTAGGTATCCACTTACTTTAGGTTTTTTAAAAGTGAAAACCTTAATGATTCTAAGTGAAATATTTTTTACTTAAATCTACAACACTGCTGTCATTTCATAATTTGTATGCACCTGTGGTGAGCCTCAACAGCCTGTTGCTGACTGCTTATGTGAGACTATTCCTTGTATTTCAGGAAAAAAATATTTTAAATTTTAATTTTCTTTGTAAACAACATATTTACAATACATAATAGGAATACATTGTATTAGCTAGGCAGGTCTCCTTGTATTGTCAGAAAGCTCTGAAAGTAATTTGAAGGCAGACTATCTGATCCTAGGAGCATCGCTATCATCTTTTGTTTGTTTACCTAGAAGCAGGTTAAGCTACTTTCAGGTGTTTGACCTTGAAGGATCTGAATCAGGAAAGCCTGCAGCACGTATCTAACAGTTAACACAGATGCTGATCAGGGGTGACATACCTGTCAACTGACGCTCAACCTTCCAAGGTTAAGGACATGTTTTACTGCTAGTGTTTGTCACTTTGAAAGACACACCTGACAAGGAAGGTCAGGTATGAATCTTGTTACAATACTGCCACTCTGTGGACTAAGGAGGTTACAGGCTGCTTCAACTCTTCCAGCAGCACAAGGGAAGAAAAAGACCGTTGATGCTTACCCATTTATCAGGAATAACTCTACTTTGATACTTAGAAGGAAATTAACAGATCCCAATGCAACAATGCTCAATGTGCAATAAAAACACAGGATTTCCAAGGAGCTAATTTAACTTAATTCTTATGATTCTTATTATCTGTTCAAAGTACTTGCTCATTTCAAAAAACATTGGTAGAGAAAATACCTGAGCCACTGGAAACCCAAGCAATGCAGTTTTAAAGCAAGCGATAGAAACGCTGACTTAATCTCAAAATGAAGACACCAGTCCCATAACTTAAAAGTGTTTCAAGACAAAATTTTAATGTAATGATGCACTTCTGCTTTCACAAAACAACTGTTATTCCACACACAAGCCTAGCTTCAGCTTGCTGCCTTACTCTAAACACCTGTCTCTGAGGAGGCAAGTTCAACACAAGGTATTTTGCAACTTAAACACCCTAATCATTTCTAACGGAGTGGAAATAAAGGGAGGAAAAAACACAAATGAGTTTACAATTCAGCACTTCGATAAAAACTGGTCTTGAGGAGGAAAACCTGCAGTTCATAACTTTTATTTCTATTTGTTTTTCTGCCAAACATCATCTTTCACATTTTTAGTTAGGGCAATCCTAAAGTCCTGCTCATAGGCAGCCACATAGGTGGAAATATTCTGTGATTCTGTGATTACTGATTTGGAGCAAAAGAGGCAGTTACCATCCTACTCTGTAAGAATAACCTTTTCCTTCTCTGAAATTATAGAAAATAACTTCCCACTCCTGTCTAACAGACTGATGGTGAATATGTCAACGGTGCTTCTACACTTTGTAACACTCAGGAACTAAAGGCTGGAGCAACTACACAGCAATACCTCCTCTAGCACAAACAATTCTCATCACACAAGATGGGACAAGCAATGCTGTTTTGAACCAGCATTACTCCTGGCAAAGAGCAACATTTTTACCATACTACAAGTAAACTCCACTGGAGCAAATAAAAAAGTATATGTTGTTCATGTGTTATTTTCCACACAGCACTTTCATGCTAGTGTGCTTAAATTAGACTTCAGTGAGTCTTAAAATTACAGTAATACTGTCTGTCTTATATTCATGCAAGTTAACTGATAGGAAAAGCATCAATTTCACTGAAATATGGTAAGCATAGTAGGTAAACTGACCACTACATCCAACTTCTTCCTGGCAGTCACAAACTACTGAAATTACTTTGCTGGCTTTCCTATAAAGACATGAGGCAAGAACATCTAGCTTAAAGATTATTTGTTCCAGTGCAAATGGTGGAGCCCCTGACAAGGCTACAAAGGCTGTGCAGTTATGATTCTTTGTTTTCAAGTATGGCACACAGAGGACAAGGAGGTGATTCAAGACAGCCAGCATGGCTACACCAAGGGTATGTCTTGCCTGACAACCTTCTGTAATGGAGTGACTATATCAGCGGACAAGGAAAGACTTGAGAACAGTCTATGCAAACTCAGTTGTTTTGTGAAACCTGCTGCTGTGCATAAGCATATATCCGTATAGATAATTAAATCAAAATAAATAAATAAATAAACCAAAATATAATTTCCACAGCCAGCTCAGGAGTCATGTACCTAAATGTACTTTGGAACCCATCTCTAATTCAGAGATTGCTATAGCAAGAGCAGACTTAGTTGGTCTCTCAACTCCTGTATTAACAAAAGGGAATCCAAAATATCTAAGTTGATTGCAGATGTAAAGCAAAAAATTCTGCAGATTCACTTTATTTGCCATCATTACTGGGATTAATCCTGCAGCAGCACAGATCATTTCAATCGCATGTATTAGGCAGGCTATGGTAAGGTTGTATGTGACTGGTGATGTAGTCTTTTCTTTTTCTCTGCAAAAAGGCAAATGAAAGCGACATCCCAGGATGTTTTGTTTCCACTGAAGCTGCTAAACAACCTTAAATACTACTTTATGTTTTCTATTAACAAGCTTTCACAACTGCAGAGGAGCAGAGAGCAAAAGAGTCACAGTATCAATCTGGAAGTATATTTTTTCATACCCACACTGAGGCATGCAAAGTAGCATTCTTGAAAAAAACCAGCCTGGAAAAGAGAAGGCTCTGGAGTGACTTTATTGTGGCCTTTCAATACTGAAACAGGGCCCATTAAAAACATGGGAACAAACTTTTTAGCAGGGCCTGTAGTGATAGGACAAGAGGCAATGGCTGTAAACTGAAAGAGGGTAGATTGAAACTAGATATTAGGAAGACATTTTTTACAATGAGGGTGGTGAAACACTGGAACAGGTTGCCCAGAGAGGTGGTAGAAGCCCCATCCTTGGAAACGTTCAAGGCCAGGCTGGACAGGGCTCTGAACAAAGTGCTCTAGGTGAAGATGCCCCTGCTTACTGCAGGAGGGGTGGACTAGGTAACCCTTAAAGGCCCCTTTCAACCCAAACCATTCTACAATTCTATGTGTTAATTTTATACAGAAAAAGTAGGATTCTGTTAGTACCATACTCAGTTCCATAACTGCTACATGCCATCATTTGCCCTAAACAGAATAACTTGAAGTAACCATTTTTGAAAGGTGAAAGTTTTTCATAATGAAGTCTGCATTCCGTGGAGCTTTCTTCTAAGCTATTTTCTCCCTGACAATTTAGGCAGTAGAAAACTTGTACAAATACTCTGGTTTAGGGAATGGATGCCTGAATTTCCTGAGGAAACTAGCACAAAATCTGCATATTGCTATATTGAATCATGAATTTCACCACACGTTCTGCCTTTTCCTCCTCAAGCTGCAGTTTAGAGCTTGCATTACCTTGACTCTGTTCAAGGTGTTAAGACAGCAAAAAGGCTTTTGCTCAAGTTAAATTGATTAGAATATATTAGGAAACAGCTTAATAAAGATAAAGCCCTTAGTTTTAGCAGCTACAATAAATGCAGACTCATTGAAACTTCAAAGTGGAGTTACCAAAACGTAGGTCAACTAGTTTAACTCTTCGCAACCAACTACTATGGTTTAAAAAAATATAAGCCAGTTTCTCCCTGGATTTGCTTCAGGTTGGAGATTTTGGCTTTATTTTCAGTATGTTTAAAAGATCTCTATGTAAAGGTTTGGAAGGTTTCCTAATCAGTTCAAACTTGGTGTTCTTAAAAGCATCCCACACTCCCAACCTTCCCACCGTAATCCAAATGAATAAATGTTACAATAAATTCCAGTGCCAACATCTGAGTAAGTATGCAATTGCAGAATTCAACTATGAAGGCTAATGTGGTCTGCTAGGTCCACAATGAAGATTATTATGTAATCTTTGAGCTCATACAGAGTGGAGTACACTCTTCTACTTTGTTCTAAGATAAGTGCAACAATCTTCAGTTGTCCTAAAATGAAGTGTATTTCCGTATAATGTCATATTCAAAAAGCATGGACAAATTAGAAAGATGCTTTAAAAGAGATGAATTTTAGGAACTGTATCCTAGAGACTTATACTCACGTTTGCTTTTGATTTCCCAGCTGACTCCAAACCTCAACTACAAATCCATCGAAATTTTCATTCTAAATAAAGGCAATTGATAACAATATACAGGTAATTACCATGTTTATTCATTATCCTTGTATCAGAGATGATAATACAGAATCAGAGCACATAACTACTGAAGTTCTCCTTGTACTATTAAAGACTGAACACACTTTGAATTCTTATACTACCTTCATCTTTAAAGTAGCATTTCATTAAGTTGGAGTAGCAAAAATCATTTAACGAAGATGACAATGTTGAAAATCTCTATCAGTTACCCATGACTTCTACTCTGACATGATAAACCAGTATTGGACTGGGAAAATCCAGCCATTAAAGAAAGATGGTTGTTAAGTAAATAATTTTACACACATCTACACGTGTACCGTGGGAAAAAAAACCCAACATGAGCTCTTGAGTCTAAAGTAAATGCTAACTTGGCATAGGTGTAATTCCAAACATCTCCCACAATTAATCTCACTTGTTATAATTCATGTTTTACACGGTTAAAGATATTGTTGTACTTGAGTACCCTTTCCTTAAGAGACCAACTGTTACTGAGGACCTGAAATTCATGTGTTAGTTATACATTTTAAGCCACTATTCATTTTCCCTCTGCATCCATCTTTCTCTAGAGCACATTATTCTCTACACTGTGTAGGAAGTAGGAAAACTTACTCTGATAGTAATTAAGCAGGCTGTCATGAATCAATCAGTTGTTTGGGTGCAACTCATGTAGTCCTACACAGGCATAGCTCTAATGCCATTAGCTAAGGAGCTGCTCAAAAAACCTTAGCAAACAGTAAGCATTCCTAAAAGGAAATCCTCTTCTCCTCTCCACGGCCTCTTAATATATTACGGAAATCGGTTTATCAGAGCAAAGTAAAGCTGTACAGTAAATATACAACAAGTTATTCTTGGTATTAAAAGTGGCCCATTAGCTCTAGCACACTGAGCCTAAATGTACTCCTGTAACACAGAAAACCACAGTCTTTGAGCCCATGACCCTTTTTCTGTCTATCAAAAACCACCACTAACCAGTTTAGCCCCCGCTTAATAGCTTTATTTTTGAAATAGAAATTTAAAAGAAAGCAGTCTGCTCTCTAGACAACCTCCATTGAGGTGTTTTATCAGGTATCCACTACTGCCTCAGTAACAGTCAGCCCGTCAGCTGTTTGGAAGATGTTTTATCAATCATGATTTATAGCAGGTAGAAGTCACCAATGCAGCTGCCAACAAAATTAACAAGGTTACGTTGATTAGACTTAAGTAGTCTCACTTTAGACTTTTAATTAACAGCTCTTGAGTGTTACTACACTTCATATTTAGAGGAACTGGATACATACTAGGACACACTATTAAGAATCCTGCCTCATTATTGTTTTGAGCAGAATTGTATTTTATAGAATATAAACCTTCTGGAGAAAACATCCATTACAACAGGAATAAAATATAATTTCACACTATATTATAAGCATTACCAAAAAGTCTTTTTACCTTGGCTAGCAGAACCATGTTTTTGGAGAGCTCCTCTATCTCATCCTCACTGCCAAAAACACTCTCAAAGTCCTGGTAAGTCCAGCCGTCAAACAAAATTCGAGGCACTATCAAGCAAAGTCATTAATCAGTAGTGAAAATTAAGAGTTTATTATCTACACTGGAATATTTCTGCAGAAACAGAATACAGCAGTGGCAAGACATGCCAGCCGCTAAACAACATTGCACATGCCTAAAATCATTGCCCTTTTCCTCTGACCAACTTCAGAATCACAGATAAATCAACATAGTAGAATATTGCTCTTTATTTTATGTTTAGTTAAAGGTCAGCAATGATGCAAGTTTTAAGAAAAGATACCTTCAATTGACTGAACTATATTAATGGAACTATCACTTAAGGCCTCAAATAGTCTTAAAAAAACACCAACATGAAACAGAAATCTTTCTGTAAGTTATGCAGCTCTTCTACCACAAGAACAAGACAGGAAAGTTTGCCTTAAACTCTAATTTTCTCTTTTGTATGCAGCCCTGTATTACGTTACTTTTCTACTCATCTCCAGACTCTATGACAAATTTTTATTTCAGAAAACATGGGCACTTCATCTCCTGTCATTTCTTTTTAACACAAAAACATAAAAAATATAGCCAGACAAGAGTTGGAAAATATGCAGTTGGAACAGTCAACAATCATGTGCACTGGAAAAGCCAACAACTCATTCAGAGCTGTGTCTTAGCCATTTTAACTACCAAGGATGTAAAAGAATACTTTAGAAGGGTCTAAAAAAATTTCAAGGGCTTTATCATCGGGCAGCTGAAGTAATCTAAAATATCTGACTAAGCATTAGATTTTTCTAATGCATTTCAAGTTTCATACTCCGTGCTGAATCAAGAAACATTTCAGAGTTTCACAGAATTCTTGCTATAGACTAATACAAGAAGTATTATTTCTATATCACTATTTCCCATTTTCCCTAAAGACACACACTGTGGCAGGAAACTTGAGTTCCCAGCTTCAAAAGGAAAAGAGTCAAAAGCTTTTCCACTATCATTAAGGATTTTTTTTATTATTTTTTTTTCTTTTTAACTGCTCTCCCAGGTACGTATGTAGTGTTATATATGAAGTACACCTCCAGAGAGGGCCCTGTGACTCAGAGTTTATCCAGAAGCAAGAAGTCAAGGCAAAACATAAGGCTACCAACAGGATCAACACTTCAGTTACTTAACTGCTTTTATTTTTCTTCTCAGACTTTTGTCTTCATACAACCTTGCTAAGGTAACCTCCATTTCCCCCATATATACATGCAACAAACTCTTCTTTTGCTCTGACAGCAGTTACAGAGGATAAAAAACAAACATAAACCAGAGGCTCACCTATTTTAATGTTTTTGGAGATTTTTCGGACATCTTTCATCCAGCCTATCAAAGAGTATCGAGTAAGAGAACAACTGTTAAAATATAAGTGATGTTGACAATCACAATGTATTTTGAAGCATTCTTCAAATGATGTAGAATTGTTTCATTAGATCTATCTTCCTGCCACAGATTACTAGTTCATAACCAACAGAGATGAAACACCCTCTGATTCACAGAATTTGAAGCTGTTCACCTCCATCACAGCATACCTAGTATTTAGTACAATCTTACAATAGTTCCTACCCAACTGCTTACAGCTCTCTCTCATCATGGAAACTATCTTGCTACCTGCTCAGAGCAACACTTCTGTAGTCAACAAGCAGGAAGAATGTTTGTTTTTTTTTAAGATGGTACTTTCAAGTGTCCCATCCACTCCTCTTGACAGTCATTGCTCTAGAACAAATTTGTTAGTAGGCACCAACCTGGTAAGAATTATAGCTGTTTATTATATAGCTGTTATAGTCCACATTCAATCAAGTTCAAAACTAGATACTACTTAGTTATTATTTAAGAACATACTAACTGAAATCTGAACTTACAGCCAGTTTCTTGACAGTAGAAGTAAAAAATTCATTTTGGATTAATTTCATCTTCCATTCCCAAAACAAACTCAAAGGTTTTTGCAAAGGGAAAAACACCAAAACAAACCACAATAGGTAAACAACTGCACAGTGCAAACACCGAAGGCTATTTCTGCCTGTACAGATTCTTCATCTCTTCCTTTTTTATAAGAGGGGCTTTGTAGACAAGCTGGTGGAAAAGCCCACTGTTCTACTTATTTTCTGGACAGACAAACTATGTACACGTGTGGAAGCAGGCAGGAATAGAAAGAGGTTCACTCTAAAGAAAATTCCCCGAAAAATGGAATGGAGAGAGGCAGAGCTATAAAAACCCACATGTATATATCGCTAAAGCTATCTAGTGTGCAACAAGACCAGTAATCTTACTTGCAATGCATATTCAAAGAAAAAGAAAATAGCACCTTTATCAGCATCATGGAGCCCAGTGAACTGAAACCTTTCCTTTCCTCTCCTTTTCACTTGTAACCAGACTGGTGATATTAGCGTAAATTTGTTTCCAAATATTTTAGCAATGTCATAGCCATGGCTGTTCCACTTGTAAAAGAAATGAAGGAAAAAAGAAAACTAAAAAGTGAGAAGCTCAAAAGCAAGACATATAATTCACTTTTTACAAATACAAATTATTTAACACAAATGTAATAATTTGCTAAATCTCAATTTGTTATTTCAAGGAAACCTTCTAAGATATTATTTTTATTTAAATAAAAAAGTACTTTGGAAACTCAGATAGCTACAGGAACAACAATCTTCAAATTGTGTAAATTCACCTGACCTATAGGACTTTGCATGCAGATTTCAACACAGTTTTGAATTTACAGATTCTGGATTTATGAGAGCTCGAGAAAGGTGAAAAATTATAGGGGACCTATTTCTCTTTTGAGCAGTGTAAGACTGCAACAAGTGAAAAGCATCTTCTAAACAAAAGGAATAAACAATTATTAGTCAAAAAGGATGTTTTGATTAATAGTAAGACTGGATAGCAAAAGACAGTAGTATAAAAATTTAGTAGTATAAAATTAGTAGTATAAAATTTCAACTGTTCATTTAGAAGGTTCAAATTGGTAGCTGCACAGTATGAGTCTAATGTGGGGGGAGAAGATGGGCTGTTCTTGATATTGACACTTAGTAGCCCTCCTGTTGTGGCTTTACTGCAACTTTACATGGGTCAACAAGTACAAGAGAATACTAGCAATACTATCATCTCTGTTTTACCAGTGAAAGGAACAATATGACTTGGGTATCCTTGAAGAGACTGATGGGAGAACAAGTGTATGAGATCACCTGAAGCCCAAGCCAGCTCTCAAATAATCCTCTGCCTATTTGCCTGTGTTGACCAGAATTTTCTATTACTATAAAAATACTTTTAAAAGCATGGCTGCAAGATTCCATATTGGCACAGTTTGCCGCATTCACTCAAAGCACCAATTAATTCATTTTATCAACTTACAGGAGTAATATATCCCAGAACATCTCCAAAGAAATGTCTTTCCTTCGTCTTCTTGGAGCAGTAACTTCTGTGTTCCAGGATAATATCTTTTGCCTTTGGATCCACAACTACTAATCCCCGGTCCTGCACATTTTTATCAGAATGAAGAGTCTGGGGAGAAGACAGTTTTTAGAAGCAGCAACACAAAGCAGCCACCTTCAATAGCAACAGATTTCAAAAAGAAAGAAAGAGATAAAAGAATCTCATCATTAAACTATAAGCACTCCTAAATTATGTACACCAGTATGACTTAAAACTGAAACAGGAAAAGTGCTGAGAAATTATTTGTCACCACCAGTAAACAAGTTTTGTTTGCAAGGCAAAAAGCATGTTATAAACCACAAAGGAGTCAAGAAATGGTAAAACTAAAGAGTATAATTCACCACAGCTGATGGTGCCTTGCTCTCTGAACAATGCTTTCTGGCATATTACCCTCAAAATGATAAAAAGAGGTTAAAAGTTCTTAACCAAGAATCTAGAGATGACTTTTAAAGTGGATATATTTTAGACCAAGTATGCTGCAGTGTGGTTAGTGAAGGCCAAGGTTCTCAACACCTTTATTTAAGGAAGACTGCTTCAACTAAACCAGCACAAATAGTTTTAGCTGACAGAAAAAGAGTGAGAAGGCCTAGTAAAGCAGGCATAGTATTGATACAGATTAAGGACTTTAGGTATAAGGCCTGTCTTAATACTGTGTATTATCCTCACAACTGGCAGACTATATCTTTGTGGCAGATGTTGAGCAAGCAACAGAAACAATGAGAGATGTATCTGCATAAAGAAGGATTAACTATACTTATCACTTAAGGGAGAGGATTTTGAACATGTTTTTTACCTAACATGCTTAGCAACACTAAATATATGTACTTGGTATATGCACTGGTAAATACATTTCTCCTCCATACATACTCTTTCTCTTGCACTGTAATGCTTTCTTGTAGTTTTGAAAAAAATAGGCAAGAAACAAGAACAAGCACAGCAAGAGAGACTTCTTCAGGATATTGGTTCCACTTCATCAGATTGCTATAGGACTCCGAATCATTTTTGCCTGCAAAGGAACTGCTGGTGAGAAGACTCCTCAAGCTTTTCTAACATCATCACCAAATCTGAGAACATCTGCCCATCCACCGGTAAATGACCTAGCACTCCTGGCCCAAACTACTGCTGACTGCGTTCCTTTCCAAAGGGAAGTGTGTCTCCTTTAGCTATGCAAGTGGGGACAAAAAAAGCTGCTTCTGCAGTTTTCATGGGGAAAAAAGCTCCAGAAGTTGACATCATATTGGTTTGAGGAGTCATTTGTGACACTAATAAAAGGTGAAGGAAAGGTAGCCTTACTTGTGATCATAAGCTTCAACAGAAATACGTGGTTGCCTTCAACACTGTTTTGACAGAATGAGAGTCCATTTACCAAAGTTCAGTTAGTACACTGCACATGTAAGACGAGCATTTCAGTTACTTCTCTTACCTTTTCTTCAGGTTTTTTTGTTGCACTTTTCTTTGCATCTGTTTTTGACAGGGTACCTTCAGCAAGCCAAAAAATTGTAGTAAGAGAAAGTGAAGTATAGAGGAGTCTCATGGTGCTTTTCCCCTTGTCAAGTTTCTCCTGCCCTGAAAGCATAAGGGTTCGAACCTCTGTTAGCAGAATATAACAGCTTAATTCAGTTTTCTTGTCTAAAAAAAGTCCAGCAATTGTCTTACCTTCTGCACTCTAGAATCAGACTTATTAAGGCAGTACTGTTTCAATAGTGCTTTTGCTCTGGCAGAAAAAGAGCAGAGTATTTTAAGAGATTCCTAGACTCAAACACCTTTTTTGTCCCTTGCTTTAGTAGATGTATCACAGAAAAAGTGGGTTGGATACCTGCAGCTCCCCTTTTAAAGAATTCCTGAAGAAGTATAACAACTTACAGCTGAAAGAGAGATACATGCCTGTTGCCCAGTTATACTACCACCTTAGCTTTTTTATTGCAAATAAAAGATCCCATTTGTTTTGCTCCTGCCTAACCCAGTCAGCAAGTCACAAAAAGTGGCAGAAAAGAACTAAAGCTATATATTTATTATGTGCCTTTACCCTAAAAGGTGAGGACTTTGCTTTCAATTCCTTTCCAAGTGATAACACAAAGAACTGATTAAAAAGAAAAAAGAAAAAAAGGAAAGCCTACTTTTGTTCTAGAAGAATGACTTTGACAGTTTGTCCTAGCTTCAGATAAAATAATTGACAATTAATAAAGTTCTGTTCAGTTCTATTCAGTGCTATTTGTCCATCACACCTTAGCTCTGTCAGAAGAAGGACTTTCCAAAAGAAATTTCAACTACAGCCAGACCTTATTTTTCAACTTCTCTCCATTTATGAGTCTTACTGGTTTTGCAGCCTAGTTCCCAGAAGTCGATGAGAAAAAAAAAGATTAAAAATATTTAGCATTAGGGGAACCAGGGTGAAAGGAGGTAAATACCAGAATGAAGCAACAAGCTACTAATTCTGAAAGTACTCAGTATCAAACTGGGATTAGTTTCATTGATAATAAACTAGTGCCTCTAGATATGTACCAGACTGCTTCTCATAATTATGAGATACTAACAAGAAGGTGACTACTTCTCCTATAATTTTCAGAAATTTTATCAAACTTAAAAAATTCATGTGTTTCCTGTATCACTCTAAAGAATTAGCGTTTCTACTGATTAAAGACTTATGAACTGATTTCTTCAGGTCACTTTTACAAGACTATTGTTGTTCTGTTGGCACTGATAACAAGTGCTGCTCAAAGTTTTGAGTATTTTGCCTGTGTACAAAATATCAGGTGGTAGTTTAAAGGAGTACTGTGGCAGTAATACGGTGGCAGACGGAATCTTAAGGGTTAATGTATTTATGTAAATTTATTATGTAAATGTACTCAATGAAACAACAGCTGTTGGAGGCCAACAGTGGTAATGCAGAGATGAGATCAACAGCTCAAAAAACTTGAGCATATTTCCATGTGGCTGGCTTAACAGCAAGGTTTAAAAATGCAGAGATATTTATTGGAGCAAAGGACTCTGCAGGAGAGGACTGTAATGAGGGAACAAAGGTGAAGGACGATGGCAGCAAACTGCTTGAAAAAAACTATGCTATTAGCACCAAAAAGCAAAGAGCATAAAAACCCTCATGTACAAGATGAGTTGAATGCTTCAGTCAAGTTTTATTAAGACTGCAAAATAAAAGTAGAAAGACTTCCAATATTTCTTGGAGCCAGAAGGTCTGGTAAAAGCTAAATTGCTACACCATTTTAAATTCACTACTATTAATAGTTAAGGTGTTATGCTTCTACTAACCCCCTTTTTTCCATGTCCTTAAAAAGTGAGACAAAGCAGGTTACTCTTGGTAGCATGTACTCTGTCCCATCTAGATTGGAAGGATCTATAAACTACTGCAGAGAGGAACAATTAAGAGTTTGAAGAGTCAATACAAGTCTTAAATATTTGGACAGGATATAAACTCTTTCAGAAGCTGGTATTTAGTGATTTGGAGGCGTTTGATTTCACTTTTAGAAGCAATTAGCAACAGCATCCACTTCCCTGAAGAAAAGTTAATGTTTAAGAGCTGAAGTACATTTAAAAAACCATTACTGAACTCTAATTAGTCATCAAAATGTGTTCATTTCCTTGACATGACCACATCCATCTGCCAATTATTGTTAAGTCAATATTCACTCCTAGATCTATAGGAAACACTGAGCCTGTGGCGAAATGGTTTCTGCCACTCACTGACAGTTCCATATCAACTCCTGGTTGGAACTTTAATAGTTTGTTCTTTAACTACATTGGTTTAGTGAAAATTAAGTAGACAGCATCTCTCTACTACATGAAGATTAAATAGTCAAACTTTAAATGCTCTTAAAGAAATTACAAGCACAAATTTTGCAAGCTTTACAAAATTAGAACTCCCATCAAGTTTTTCTTCTGTGAACTTTCCTTCATAATTTTTTAATTTCTCCTTAGATTAACTAAACTGAGCCTAACTGTATGATCTTGGCACTATTTTTTTGCTTCCTGTATTACTGCAAAATGCAAGCAAAACTGAAGACTGGCTCAATTTGAGTTCTATGGACAATTTAAGGTTTAAAACATCTTTTGACAAACTGATGAGAAGCCCAGTTTTCTCTCTAAGCCAGGTCACAAGTGTTGTTTAACCTGAGCCTCCATATACATAATTCTAGTCATACATAACATACTTCTAGTCAGCTGTTGCAGAAGCATTTTATTTTAAAAAGACAGAAAAGCTGCCATAGATGCAGGCTGTCCAAAAGAAGCAACCAAGAAACTAAATAACCCTGGAGATTGGCACAGTGGCTGTTTTGAAATCTGAGTTAATGCTTATATTTTTTTTCTAAAGGAGAAACTAAGTTCTAACTACTGACGCAGGAATCTGCATCACCTAGTGAAGGAAGTCCGGAAACATACTGTTGATGTGTTCTTAAATCAACAAAAGCTAGATTCAGGAGTGAAAAAGAGTGAAAATAAACCCACTTCTAACCTGTGTAAACATTACTCCCTTTCCTCTCGTAATGTGCTCTACTTTGACAGCAGGAACCGCCTCCCACACTCGCCCCTCAAGATACCAAAGCTTTCCACGCAGAACACAGGGACGGCGAGCAGCCTGTGCACCT
>NW_009952982.1:378419-384334 GCF_000747805.2 Chaetura pelagica | reverse complement strand
GTGGGTGCTCATCAGTACCCAAAGACAGGAAATGCTAGTCACGGTCTAATCGAAAATTCCCTTGGAGAATCTCTTGGTTTATTCCAAGGCGAAGCAAATACTGTAGGTAAGTAGGGAGTTTAGGCTAAAATAACGCGCAGTGGACTGGAGACAAAATGGTAGTACAGACAAGTCTGCAGGCAGTGAGCGATACTGCGAGCTCCCAGGTGTGCAGAAAGGAGGGGTCAGATCTCCCGATGGCTGTTACAGAATGGTTAAGGGACGTTAAAAGATCATCAGGTTCCAACCTCCCCGCTGTCAGCAGGGACACCCTGCACTAGACCAGGGCACGCAGAGCGTCATCCGACCTGGCCTTAAACTCTTCCAGGGAGGGGTCATCAGCAACCTCCCTAGGTAACCTTGCCACCAGTGCCTTACTACCCTCGTGGTGAAGGATTTCTTCCTAATATCTAAGCTACCCTCTCTCAGTTTAAAACCATCACCCCTTGTTCTATCACTGCCCTTTCTCATGAAAAGCCCCTCCCCAGCTTTCCTGTTGGCCCTCTTCAGGTACTGCAAGGCTGCTGTAAGGTCTCCCCAGAGCCCTCTCTTTTCCAGGCTGAATAGCCCAAACTCTAAGCCTGTCTTCATAGCAGAGGTGTTGTTAACAGGCTTTAAAATAAAAGTTTGTGTTTAAAATTGAGATTTGTATAATCTTCTGTTTTGACATGCTACAGTTTGTGTTTTTAGGTACATCGTGGCTCTGCTACTACTATTTTTACTGCAGCAGAAGTTTTGATATAACCCTGGTATTTCAAGGGATGCTTGCAGGGAGTAAATACCATTATCAAAAGACTTGATAAAAATGGATGTGTTATGTCATGATCTAGTGGCAAGCCTAGCATGTCCTGGCAGTGCACTTTCCAACAGAAGCCTTTTTGTGACCTTCTTTCTGTGTTTGTTGTAGCTTGGTGCCACCTCCCAGAAGCTGAACTGGAGATTGACCCTATTCTCTCCTGATCTATCCTCCTCTTTCATTCCCTCTTGTGTAATAAAGATCTCCATGAGTGTTCTTTAACACTTAAAAGAAAAAAAATACACATTTTTCCTCTACAAAATCATGGTCAGTGAACCAGATGTTTGGTCTTTCTGGCAAGTGCTGAGAATGTGTATATTTTCTCTGTGCACTAGATTTAACTTCTAAGGCCTTCAGAAAGGAAACTGGTACTCACTACCCTATTTTGACCCACATGCCCACAGACCAGAGAGAGGAAAAAGTATCTCGCCCCACTTTTTTACTGTCACCAAACACCTCTGAATCCTTCAGCTTTCACTCAAGAAATGGTGAGTTTTTCCATCTCCTAGGACTACTTGATAGGCATGTTTGAAATAGAGTACATTTTCAGATATAAACTGCCCCAGATTTAGAAAGTGCATAACTACAGTACCTAAAGTAATTTACATGTGGTACTAGATTTTCTTTTGTTTCATAATATCTTTCACAAACTACAAATGCTTTCTGGTTGCACTTCTAAATAGCAGGAATTACATAGATAAGGCATGAGGGCATAAAAAATCTCTTGTTTCCAGTCTCTCTGTAATAGAATTACAATTTCCTGTATTGCATTCCCACCATATTCTCCTTTTGACTTCCTTTCTTGTAGCCTTAGTGGGACTGACCTAGAAGTTTGCTGCAAGTAGTTCACAGGGTGCATACTGCCATTGAGGAGACCTGTAGCTACCTGTAAGGGAATCCCAGATCTTGCCTCGTATGTGTAAGAATGCACCCAAATTTTGAACATATCTGTAAGTTATTAGGCAGTCCCCACTAGAGGCTGATGTTCCACTAAGCAAGACTGAAAGATAAGGGGATCTTTATGCTTCTACATTTTTAATATTCTTGAAAGTGACAAAAATTTGTATCTGTTCTGGGAATCATGAATGTACCTTATGTAACACCCACTGTGCACCTCATGTGCTACTTACCAAATTCGGTAACTGAATTTGGCACTATGCTTTCCTTGAGCAAGGTACTTAGAAGGCTGAGCATCTTGGCACTGGAATTCCCTATATGTAACAAATTGTAACTCATTAAATTTCACTTTGCTTTACCTGGAATTTTATCTTTTGTTTCTTAACTGTTTATTTTTTCTAGAAATGAAAAGGCCCCAAGCTTCAAAGGTGAATATTTTACATAAAATACTGATCAGTTTTCTCATTACTTTTTCCTCATACTCTAGCAGTTACTGATTTTTACTATTATTACCAACAATAAGTGTTTTGCTTTAATTCTCTGCATTTGTAGCCAGCTCAAAGAGGCATAAAATAAGTTTAAAGTGGGGTATGGTTGCCTGTGATAGAGCAGTTTTTATTCTGTGTTTTCAGTCTGTATGCTACTATTCCTTTAAGAAAACAGTACCTCAGTAAGATAGGACACCTGGGGGAGAGTAGAAGCATGCTGCTTTCCTGGCAAGTAATTGTGCATACTCAAAAAATAAAAATGGCGTGGCAGCAAAAAATTAGTGGAATCCTGTAGTTAGAAAGAAAGCTAAGAGAAACAGCAGAAGGATCTCAGAGATTAGATCTTAAAAACGTTTATGAGCTAGAAGGACTTGTACAGAGTTTATTGCACCTCACAACGCCCTCCAGCTGCCTGACATTACACTACTAGCATGCAGGTGGCAAATGAGATCTTGTTTGTAAAAAATTTATTCACTCTTATTTTATTTCACATATTCTCTCAGAGTTCATTTTAAAGTGTAAATATTCTATTCTACATTTTAAAAGAAACCTGGTGTTTTGGGAGTAAACCCCTTCTGATCTCTGAGGAGCTCACTGGAAAAAAAAGATCTAAGCATATCTGTCCCAAATTTCTGGAAATTTAGGGTTTCATGATAGAGATATTATCCTAACTCTGTGTTTCTTGATCTTGAAAGCAGCACATATGATACTTGGACATGGCAGAAGATATTGCTGATAAACCTGTGCTCCCTGTTAATGGATAATGCATGTTTGATGTCAGGTAGAGAAACACAATTGAGTATACCTGTGGAGGAGCAACCAAATCCATTTTCCCCTTAGCTCTTTTTGCTTCCAGTGATGATTAGAATGACCATGAGGAGCAGAAGAAAGCAATAACCAGTGGGGTGGGAGACAAATCTGACAGAAGTAATTAAGGGAAAGGAACAATTCCCTTTGTGTAGTTACCACAAATGGATACTCACCAGCTGAATCCATTCAGTTTAGCGGTAATATTTTTTATGAAGGCCAGTGTAGTTATTCAATACTGTACAAAAGTGCAATGAAATTCTGAAAATTGTTAACTCGTATATACCATGGGGAGGAAGGGATAGACATTGTGGATTTGTTGGCAAACAAATGTGCTTCAATACATTTTATGTATTGGAAAGCATTTCTTGAGACTATTTCCTCTACAATGCTGATTTTACAGTAACCAGAAATATTTTTTAAAATCACATCATCTTGGGATGGATAGAACTAATGAAGTCTGTTTTTTTTACAGACTCATGGTCTACAGATGTTAAGCCCAAACAAAAACGTTTTCTAGATTTATTAACTCTGCATGTTTGTAAGGGTGCCTGGTGTGGACTCTGCTGTATAGTAACAGCTGCACTCACATTGCAACGTTTCTTTCAGTCAGGAGGCATCTAGGGACCATTACAGGCTCTCTTTCCTCTAGCTACTTAATCACATAAACTATTTATATTCTCCCTACCAAAACTGTCTGAAATGGGCTAATATTTAAAATTAAGAGGCAATAAGGGCAGATATATACCTATAGCATAATTGAGGAAGCCTTTGTTGAGGCAAAAAGAAGACAAGGAGCAAAGGTGAATATAGTAGCGCCTCAAAAGTCAGTCAAAGGAGGTTGACATAACATAACCTGGGTTTGCGTGCTGCATACTGTGCCATTTCAAATTATATATTTAGCAGTATAATTACAAAACTAAAGAGATATACTTGGTTTAACTACTTGAATATTTACTCCAGTTCTCAAGCAGAATTTACAGCCTGTGCTTAGCTTGGTACTGCCACAGCTATTCTGCTAGCAGTATTTAAGCCATCACTTAAAACGTAGTTTGTATGACTTGCAGTCGCAGTAGTGGCTGTAATACAGGACTGATGTACTTAGCCTTTAGGTGTCACTGTGTTCTTAAGAGTCAAAATTCGTTCAACATTTTGGCTAGCCCAAAAAAGATATTTTTTTCTGAAACAGAAATTCCTATGTAGTGCCATCTTAAGTTTTCAACTTAAAAGGTAAATGGAAATTATTGCTAAGCATCCAAATCTGTTCATAAAGCTATGAAAAGTGTTTTCTTAATGTAAGCCTACAGATGCGGAGAAACTGAGTTGAATATAAGACCAGTTGTGCATGACTGCCTGTAGTTGCATTTGGTCTACAAAATCACAAGGGAGAAACAGATATATGTGTGACTACCACATACTCTTATCTTGTTTTTCTAATAGATACTTAAACAACTAAAAGGCATGCATATAACAATGTATTCTGAAAATATGCAGAACAGACACTTGAGAGATGACTCCAGTTGACCTAAGCCCCTTCATTCTACAGGTCATTATAATGCACTAAGTATACTAATCACTTGCATTTTGACTGAAACTCTCAGCATAGTTTTGGTTAGATAGTCTAGGCCAGTTTTGACACCATTTGAATCTATTTTCAGCTGATGAGATTAAGTGTTCTGTGCAGTCCTACCTCTTTGGCATGTTTAAGACAGTTTAACCTTGAAATGTTTTCAGTCTCATAGTAGCTGTGACATGGGATTATGCTACTCTCCATGTTCACAGCCCTCATGAAAAACACGTGGCCCTGGGTTTGCATGCCTGCAAAGTGTGAATCACCCCATGTAACGCACAGTGACTTCATCACATATGAAACTGAGGAGGGGCTCCTAAGAGGTATGTGACAAAGGATGGCTCTGCATATAGTAACTCTTGGGCTTGCAAATGTTGTGAGTCACTACAAAGGGTTTGTGAAGTAGATCCTTTGCACTGTTTTGGGGCCCCTTTTGAGCTGGAGGACTGAGGCATGACCTCTGTCAGTCCACTTGGAGGAAAGCAAGATCTTATGTAGTGTACCATAGAGAGCCTGTATGCTGCTCTCCACATATCAGGAACAGGATCCAAGATTAACAGATTGGTCAAAGATACAGACAAAGTGAAATTTTCTTGTCTTCTTATCTGCCACTCCTCTTCTTGTCCCTCAGAAGTTACATCCTCTGAGGCACTTATGAAACCTGGTATCTCTCCTTCAGACATCATAAAACTTCTTGATCATTAGAGGCACTGGGAGAGGAAGAGATTAGGCCATTCTAAGCAGGGAGCATGCAGTGGATTCACCCATGGATCATAGAATCACCTCTAGGGATGATGACTCCACCACTTCCCTGGGCAGCCTGTTCCAGTGCCTCACCACTCTTTCAGTAAAGAATTTTTTCCTAATATGCAATCTCAGCCTTCCCTGGCACAACTTGAAGCCATTTCCTCTCATCCATTTTGCTGGTTAAGTGGGAGAAGAGGCTCCACCCCACCTCACTACAACCTCCTCTCAGGTAGTTGTAGAGAGTGATAAGGTCTCCCCTCAGCCGTCTCTAGACTAAGTCACCCCAATCCCTCAGCCGTTCCTCATAAGACTTGCGCTACAGACCCTTCACCAGCTTCGTTGCCCTTCTCTGGACATGCTCCAGCACCTCAACGTCCTCGTAGTGAGGAGGCAAAAAATGAAGAGAGTACTCGAGGTGTGGCCTCACCAGTGGCCACAGGGGACAACCACTTCCCTAGTCCTGCTGGCCACACTATTTCTGACGCAGGCCTGGCTGCTGTTTTCTTTCTTGCTCACTTAGCGGTGGATCCAGCGGTTGAAGTTGTCCTGCCAACCGCTCCCGAGCAAGGGC
>NW_009952982.1:355751-377986 GCF_000747805.2 Chaetura pelagica | reverse complement strand
AGGGCAGCCCAAGGGTTTTGGCTGTGGGTTTGGGTTGGTTTGTGCGTTTTGGGTGACTTGTTTGGGGTTTTTCCTTTTCTCCCCCCTCCGCAATGGCGGAGGGGCTCTGGGTTTTGTGGTCACAGCCAGGAGGAGGAGAGTGCCGAGAGGTCGATGCTGGCCGCCGCCGTCGTTGTTCATAGGGCGCTGAAACGAAGCTGGCGTGCATTTGGGGTGCGGGTGGGTTTGCTGCGATTCAGAGAGGCTTCTCTGGTCTCCTTCCAAATGCGTGGGCGGCTTTCAATTCAAAACGTCACTGATGGAAAGCAGGCCTCGGTAAGGGTGAACGCCATCAGGCCCTTTCGTGGGTATACCGAGGCTTGGCTTACATTAGTTTTAAAATTATGCTTTGACAGAAATAAGCTCGTAGGATCTGTGTAATTAAAAATGAGACGGAGAGGAGTGCGAGCAAGTGTCCCCCTGAGGGAAGAGAAGGGAGTATGCCTGTGAGGACAGAGAGGCGTAGTATAAATCTGCTGCCATTTGAGGTGGTGGGAGAGATGTATGTCTGGGGCACACTTAAGCCTTCCTTTTTGACAGAGAATTGCATGTGATAGCCTTTTAATATTAATCAGAATTAGAGATCTAAGTGTATGATCTGGCAGGAATTGCCTGGGGAAGGGCTAAGGTCACTGATGTGATGAAACAGCTCTATTTTGTCCACCTGTGTGTCTCTGTAGATTACTGGAGGCTACTTTAGAAGTAACAGTGGTAAGGCTTAATCTCTAGCATGAGGAAGCGTATTTGAAGAATTCTTTATTGCAAATTATGATGATCTAACTAGGCTTGTATTGGGATAACCACGCTGGCTTGGAAAACTCTTCATATTTAAGACTTCTAATACAAAAAACTGGGAAGAAAATGTTATTGCTAAAATGAGAATGTTTAAATGCAGTTTCCTAAAACTAAATTCAGATGATTTGGACTTCTAGCCATGTAAACAGGGGCTTTATGTATAAAATTCAGGGTGGTTAATCTTACAGCAGAAGCTGCCCCACTGTTATTTTTTCAGAATAGAGATGCAGGCCTTAGGTTTCTTCATACTTCACCCTTGGATGTATCGCCGGCAGCTCAAAATGTGTTATGTATCAGTTCAAGGTTACAAAATTGATCTTGTGCTTTGCCTGGTTGGCCCAACTATTTACTGAAAAATTTTCAGTGCCCTGGTGTTCCATGCAAGCTGCATGTTTAATGTAGTTTCTCATGGTGTCATAGCATTTAAGACTTGCTCTTTTATTTGCCCATTTATTTTTTTTTAATAATTACTGTTTTCATTTATTTAGCTACAATAAGTATGATTTTATTCTTCAGTGTCTCTTATGTCTTGCAGTTGGTTGAAATATTTGTCCACTCCTGTTTTCAGTGGAGTTAGTGGAAGACAATACAAAAGACACATTCAAACTCCTAGGTTCCTAACACATGTTTAGAGATGTGGAATAACATGATTTAAGGTTGTGGGATAGAACAAAGTAACTACTGATTTCCCCACAAGTTTGCCGGTGCATAGGCACTGTGGGAACTGATGGAAGAGCCATCTCTGTCCAGATTGAACAAGTCCTTCATGTTCTCAGTGTCTGCAAGAGTGACAAAGATGTAACTTGCTTGTGAAATAAATAAAAGGTAAACACTTTATCTGTTTAAACAAAAACTGGTATGTTTGAAATGCTTTGTCCCTGTCCAGGTAGCTATTTGGGAGCTGTAACAGTTTTTTATCTTTACACTGCTAAAAAAGTAACTGCCTCGTCCCAATTAGCTGCAAGAGCAGATAGTTCCCAATAGCAGGTGGTATATGCAGCTTCTATATAGCTGTTTAGGGGCATTTGAATCTCTTTCCTTTAAGGGAGCTCCATGTTGCCAGTGAAGCATGGGTGGTGTATGTGTATTCCCAACAATGCTTGAGAGCACTCTGTAGAGTGCTTTGCAGGCATTGGTATGGGCTTAAGTTCCATCTTTCCCTCTTCAGAGAAGGAAGGTAGATACTTTTTCTTCTTCACAATTAACAGCAGTTTAGGTGAACAGAATCTTTTGACTTGTAAATCTGTTCCTGTTCTGAGATAGGAGGTAAGCTAAACACCAGGTGCAGCAGTTAACCTGTTTCTAGCCTTAACATTGGACTAAATGGCTGGCATTTGCACTGGTGTGCAAAATGCCTGCTGACATTCTTCAATTTGGTCTTAATTTTGGCTGTGTTGGACTCATTTCTCTCTCTGTAAAACTAGCATGAGGGCATGACATTTTTAGTTTGCTTACAGCCCTTCCAGATTATGAGTAATGTTCAAAAATAGTGTGTTTTTTTTCCTGAAAGATTTTGCACAAGTAAGTAATATGCACCATAGATGTTGCTGAAAAATGAAAATGTAGTTGTTGTTTGCTACATGTGCTCAGGTGGATGTGCAGCATGTGATTTCAAAGTAATAATTTCAGGAATATACTTATGTAAATTTAGACTGTCCACTTTTTGGAGCTGCTTAATCTTAACATCAAGTCTGATTTCTTGGGCATTTTTATCTACATCTGCAGCAGTAAATAATACATCACCTTTCAGAAGTTTGCATTACCAATCTGAGAGTGATTCTTGTCTTTTGTAACTGTTTTTACCAGTGTTACATGCTTTGAAAAATTCTTACGTTATAGTAATTTTCAGTGCTTACAACTCTAGTTGATTGTGAGGGAGCAGACAGCTCACGCTGCCAGTCTGTCTTTAACAGATAAAAGGTTAGTTGTCACTTGTATGTCGGTTAGGCATATTCTTGGTGCTTGTGTTATCAATAAAGCTTCTTGATCTGTATGTTAAATGCTTCTATCATAGAATAATAGGATGGTAGGGGTTGGAAGGGACCTCTGGACATGATCTAGTCCAACCCCCCTGCTAAAGCAGGCTCATCTAGAGCAGGCTGCACAGGAGTGAGTTTTGAATGTCTCCAGAGAAGGAGAGTCCACAACTTCTCTGGGCAACCTGTTCCAGTGTGCTTTCACCTTCAAAGTAAGGAAACTTTTTCTCATGTTCAGATGGGACTCCCTGTGTTCCAGTTGGGATTCAGAACCTCTCTTGATCTGCTGGCCACAGTCGTCTTAATGCACCCGAGGATACCATTGGCTTCTTGGGCACAAAGGCACTTAGGTCACTCATGGTTAACCTGTTGTCCACCAGGACTCCCAGGTCCTTCTCTGCAGAGCTATGACACATAGGATTTTGGATATAATTCTACATTACTTCAGAAATTCTGCCTAAAACGTGCTGATTTCTCAGAAATCTGTTAAGCATTGCATTAAAAAAAAAAAAAAAAAGAATCAGCATACTACTTGTAGCAGCAATTGCAATATATTTTAAGGGGCAAAAGTGCTTCTTAACACTTGGACTTTGCTCTAATATCAGTGAAACTGTAATATTGAGTGACTTTTCCAAAGTGAAGTGTTCTTTATTCATAGGAATATTAAGGGAATTTCCAAATCCAGTAGTATAAGAAAATTAATTATCCTGCAGTTCCTGATAGCTCTCTGGAATTTTGTTTCAGGGGAACTCCTTGTTGTAGGCTCTGGATTTTGCATATAGAAGTCCTAGTGCAGCTGGCAGGAAAAAAAAAAAGTTTTTAAGAAAGTAACCCTTTTGTATGCCTGACAACTCACCAAATAGATGTATGGACTTTTCTAGAAACTTGCTCAGTTGGATTGTTTTATAACATATATTAAATAGCACAGCAAGTAGCTTTTTGGCTTATCTTTTGTAGGCATCAGAGAAAAGACAAGAAAGCTATTGTCTGAAAGCTAAGTACTTGGTTAAGATAGCCCAGTTACTTAGCATCTAGTTAATGTGGCCCACTGAGAAAATAACAAACTGTGATTATGCTGTAAAATGGATTATGGTGGTTATTGCACTGGAAGGCTCTGAATCCTGTGGTTTGGTTAAGTGCCATGCAGATTTAAGAGTTCAGGTCAGGAAGAGTCCATATGGCTACCTTGGTGAAGTGTCTTATGTACTAAAATCCAGCAGAATCTACATGTCTTATAAGCATACGAACACCTGTAAGAAATAATTCTTCTTAAATAGTGTGTTACATCTTGTGTGCGTGCACTGCAGAGCTGCTGAAGTGATTTGGCTTATGCAAGATGCTGCTTTATAAACTCTCCAGCTGTATTAGCTGACAGATACATCATCAGGACCCTCTTCCTTATTTTGAGAATAGCTTTATGCTTATCCAGTGATTAAGTACTTTTAACCAGTTTGTCACACAACCTCATCTGTTGCAACAATAGTATTATCTGCTATTCACCCTGAAAGCTAGGGAAACATGCATTTCTCTTTTCTTCTGGAGGTGGTACTGTAGAAATAGTTTCTACTAAAATATTAAGTGTACTGCTGGTAACCCCGCCTTTGCTGTAAAATCAGGAAGCCATGTACTCTTTGGTTGATGAAATGAGCTTATACAGAGACAAAAGCTGCTTTAGACACAGGCTTGGAGGACAAAATAGTTCTTAATTTCCCTCACTACTTTAGATAATTGTCTTACCTTTCCAGTGTCACCTTAAATGTTGGAGAGAGGGAGGAAGGTTTCCTTTAGTTTGTTCTCCATATTTTTCTGTATATGTTCAGTTCAAAATACTGTTCATTTCTCCTTGGCCTGTATATTTTTTTCTAAATCAAACAGATACATTAAACAAAGGTCTATCTCTTCTCATAGATCTTAATGCATTAATTCTTCTTTGTACTGGATAGGAAGAGGTGTCCAGAGATTGAACCCTCATGAAGTCTGGCTTCAGTAGCTTTGCTTCACTGCTGTATTTTGGTAATACGGTTTTTGATGCGTAGGCTAAAGCTAGTGCATTGGTCTGCCGAGGTGTGCATTCTTATTCGCATTGGCTGTAGCTTTAAAGTAGGACTTGAGTTAATTCTTTAGATAGTTGATCACTTTTCTTTATTTGTATTCTTAGATTAGTTACCTCTGTGAAGAAATTTGAAGTTAAGACATCTTGATCTGCACTTTTACTTCTCTTGAAAGGCTATGGCCACTCATCTAATCTGGGCAGGTTCTGGCCTGAAGAAACCTTAAGAGTGTGCTGCTTAGAGCTATAATAAGCACTAAGTCTGCTATCACTTGCTGCTATTTGCAGGAGAGTGGTTTAAGGAAAGCGCAATTAGCATGAGATTAATCTGAGGATGATGTGTAGAACAGAACAAGTGTTCTGCCCATGGCTTCTCTGTCTTGGCTTTCTTCATGTCTTTTCATGGAACTCTGAGGGGCTGTTTTTTTTTTTTATTTTTATTTTACTTGTTTTTACCACCTGATGAATTTGTGTATGTTTGGCTGGTAAAAGAGGACAAGAGGCCAATATGATAATAGATGAGAGGTAATAAAAAGCTAGACTCTTTCATGTGACATTCAACTCTTTCAGTGGAGACACTGAAAAATATAAAATCTGCTGAATTTTATACCCTTTGGATAAATGTACCCATCAGGATTGGTAAGATAAACTTAAGGACTACTGCAGACTAATACATATCTGTATCAATTAGTGAGCTTATTCAGGATTTTTTAAGGTCCCTGAAATAGTAGTTAGAAGTGATAGTTACCCAAGGAGACTTTGGATAAGCCTCAAACTGTTCCATTATTTGAATATGAACTAGAGTAGAAGAGAGTCCACAGTGCCTTGTACTAAAACAGTGCAAATACTGCCATACCCTAGTGAAGGGAGTGTAACTATACAGTGTGAAAATACTGTTCAAGGAAATTACTGTAAGTGCTGTTCAGACAAGGAAGGAAGAAGAGCTGCTTTATGTAGTAGCGTAACCTTACACTTCTGGTTTTGCCTATCTTCTTTGCTTAAAGCTTTTCCTTTGATAGGAGTGATATGGCATTAAAGTACTAGAAAAGCTCTTTCACAAAGACAAGAATGGATGCACTGATTACTTTTACATGAATGGTTTCCTGTAAGTATTTACACCACTTTTACTGTTAGTATTTGTTTTGATTTGAACTCCCTCTTTCAGCCAGTTTCTTTCTGTCCTGCTTTCTCTGACAGCAGGGTTTAAGAATGCAGTATAGCCTTAGTATTATGCTGGCAAGTTGTATTAGCAATAGGAAAGGCAAGTGGGTAGTTTTATTACTTTATACCAAGTCAAGTGGGTTTGGATGGTGAACGTGGTCCACTTCCTCTCTAGCTGGTCATGTTTTCTATTGTCATCTTCCTACATTATCACTTGCAGTAAAGCTGATATGACTTACCCTTTTGGAAAAGTGAATTTTGCCTTTGGCTGTTTGACTTGCTAACTGACCTGTAGCAGTCCAAGGTAATAGCAGGGATGTGTAGTGTGTACTTTACCAGTAGAGTAGTGTTGAAGAAAAGTCTGGACTTGCTGTCTTTTAAAAAATGGAACCTGTAATCAAACAAATTACAAAACTGTATCAACATTTAGCTGAAGCTAGTGGCAGTTTGACTGTGGTGTTTCTCCCACATAACTTGCCAATCTTCTTAGATACTCCTCATGTAGAAGCTAGTAAAAACATAACAAATCAGAAAAATTCTTATGTTTGGGCACTTGATAACTTGCAGCTCTTGAGGAGAACATCTAACAACATATTTTAAACTTGATAATCTATATTTTGTGTAAGCACTTTGTTCTACTTTGTTCTTGTCACTATCTCTAGGCATATCAAGGACATGGGGGTCATCAGGAGCAGTCAGCATGGTTTTATCAAGGGTAAATCATGTTTCACTAACCTCATAGCCTTCTGTGAGGAATTACTAGGTGGATAGATGATGGTAGAGCGGTAGATGTGGTTTACCTTGATTTCAGTAAAGCATTTGACACCATCTCCCACAGCATCCTTGTAGATAAGTTGATCAAGTATGGGTTTGGTGATCAGGTAGTGAGGTGGATCAAGAACTAGTTGAAAGGAAGGAGTCAGAGAGTTGTAGTCAATGGGGCAGAATCTGGTTGGAGGTGTGTGACTAGTGAAGTCCCTCAGGGGTCAGTACTGGGACCGGTGTTGTTCAACATCTTCATCAACGACCTGGATGAGGGTATAGAATGTACCCTCAGCAAGTTTGCTGATGACACTAAGCTGGGAGGAGTGGCTGACACACCAGAAGGCTGTGCTGCCATTCAGAGAGACTTAGATAGGTTGGAGAGTTGGGCGGGGAGAAACATGATGAAATTCAACAAGGGGAAGTGCAGAGTTTTACATTTGGGGAAGAACAACACCATGTCCCAGTACAGGTTGGGGGCTGAACTGCTGGAGAGTAGTGTAGGTGAAAGAGACCTGGGGGTCCTGGTAGACAGGAGGATGACCATGAGCCAGCAATGTGCCCTTGTGGCCAAGAAGGCCAATGGCATCCTGCGGTGCATTAGAAAGGGTGTGGTTAGTCAGTCAAGAGAGGTTCTCCTCCCCCTCTATTCTGCATTGGTGAGGCCACATCTGGAGTATTGTGTCCAGTTCTGGGCCCCTCAGTTCAAGAAGGACAGGGAACTGCTTGAAAGAGTCCAGCGCAGAGCCAGAAAGATGATGAAGGGAGTGGAACATCTCCCTTATGAGGAAAGGCTAAGGGAACTGGGTCTCTTGAGCTTGGAGAAAAGGAGACTGAGGGGTGACCTCATCAATGTTTACAAATATGTAAGAGGTGAGTGTCAGGGAGATGGAGTTATACTTTTCTCAGTGATGACCAGTTATTGGGCAAGGGGTAATGGGTGCAAATTGGAGCATAGGAAGTTCAAGGTGAATATTCGAAAAAAAATGTTTACTGTGAGAGTGACAGAGCACTGGAACAGGCTGCCCAGAGAGGTTGTGGAGTCTCCTTCATTGGAGACATTCAAAACCCGCCTGGGCAAGTTCCTGTGTGATGTACTCTAGGTGACCCTGCTCTGGCAGGGGGGTTGGACTAGATGATCTTTCAAGGTCCCTTCCAACCCCTAGGATTCTATAATTCTATGATTCTCACATAAATGTTCCTAGCCACTACAGAGTCTGCTCTCCTAAACAGAAAACTGGAGTTGTCCTATCTTTGAGGCCTGTTCAATAATTGAATGTGAACAGAAAGGCATGTTCTGTTAGACACATGGTAGTGCCACAAATAGCAACCAGCATTGCTACTTCCCTTCAAAAAGCGTGGCAGAATGCTGTCAAGCTTTTTCTTATGTTAACAGAGCCTTCTACCCAATATGGTTTGCAGTTTCTTCAAGCTAATAATGGCACATGTGTAATCACAGGATCATCAGATGGCCACGGGGCAAGGAAGTCTAAGGGGTAACACAGTGTAACAGTTCTGACCTGTGCATAAATTCAAAATAAATGAACTATTGGGTGGGCTCAATTACATCAGTTGCTGGCCATAAGCAGATTTGAGTCAAATGAGTACTTAGAGTATCTAAATTTTTTTGCTTTAAATGTGGTCAATACACCTGTCTCAAGAACTTGTCTGCAGAAATCTACTTGTATAGAACAAGTGCTTCTCTGTTCCTTTGGAAAATAAAGGTGTAGACTTGGTTAGAAATATGCTGGACTCTAAATGGTCTGTATGAAAGCTAAGAACTCGCAGCACTTCTGGTTCATCAGTGCAGATGTGCTTTGTGCCTCAGACTTGGCTTATGCTGTCTACAGTTAGTACAGCAACAAGTTAATCCTGATGGAGCAGGGTGCCAAGGAGCCCACTGATTCTGACCTTAAAGCACTTACATAGTCTTGCAACCTTGCTGCCAAGTAAGTACTAAAAAATGATCTCTTCAAATTAACCAACTCCCTTTCCTATAATTTCTATTTTCTCGTTCTTCGGCAGATGGTAATGCAAAACTCCAAACTGAGATATGGAGGTGGTGTGGATGCAGTACTGAAGATCTGACTGTAGCCTGGATTACTAGGAGATTTAAGAATAGTAATTGCCTCTCTGAAGAGCTGGATGACATTTGATGTTCACTAGTCTATCTTTTTGTTAAAGAAGATGGTAATTACAGATAATAGTGTACTGCAGACTAAATTCACCTTAATAATGTAGGCAGTAAGCAGCACAGTGCAGTCTGATGCCTGGCAAAGTGCCAAATATGAAGTAATCCCTCATAAGCACAATGTTGTGGCTAAGTATCTCTGTTCAGTTACTCATCTTGAAGACTAGCAGCAGTCCTATACTAGGGCTATAAGGCTATAAACAGTATGTGTCTTTTCTGCAAAATAGCCAGCTACAACCTGGTTTGCAATCACCTATTTTAATAACTTACTGTGGATATTTAATCATAGTCTTGCTAGATTGTAAAAAGCCTGAATAAGGAAAAGTGAGAATGATGTGGCCTGAACTGGTGTGGAACATAATCTTGCGCTCTGGTTTAAATACTGTCCAGTTTGTAGACGTGACGTGAAATGACATGACCTTTATTAGGCTTCTTCAAGTTGAATAGCTTGGCTGTAACTCATTTTATTGGAATACAGCTCTGATAATTTCTTGAAAATGAAAGCTGTGTAGCAGCCCTGTAAGTGAGGCAGAGCAATTGCCTGAGCAAGTTTTGAAATGCAAGCTAGTTCTGCAACACAGCATTTATTCAGCTGTCATTAGTAGTGGTCTTATCTTTGTTTTTAACCATCCTTAAGTTTACTGAAGTAATGGTAAAAATCAGATAGAGAGGTAGAATTCCTTCAGTGAGTTTTACCTTGACTGAGTAATGTGATAAAAATGTTCCAGTTAATCAAACACATTTTCTTAGGCAGCCACTGGCCCCCTCCCCATGCTTAGTGGGACAGAAGATCTAGCTAAAAACCGGTCCTTGTTTTTGGATACTTTGATATTTTCTTTTTCCTTAGGCATGGAACAAATTGAAACTACTTGCCTCTGTGAGGTTTTGCTTTGCTTTGTCATCCTCTAGAACAAATAGTAAATTAATTTTGGGTAAGGTTACCATGCAAACTCCATGCTGGAGTTCAGGAAATTTATTTTTACATACTTCAGCCTTGTTTTAACTTACAAGGTTATGTTATTGTCCTCAGTGACATTTAACACCCAGTGTGCTAGTGCTGCTCTCTAAAACTGCAATTTCAAGCACACGTGGACTGTAATCAGTAATAAGGAGACAACTTAAAGCTTAATCATTCAACTTGATTTCCAATGTATGGAGTTAAATTTTTATCACCAGCTAGTTGCTATGCTATTCATGTTTGATCAAGGTCTAGATGAGATTATATACTACTTTCAAAGTAGAATAATCTGAAGGAATTAAAAAGACTTTTGTTCATATGCTGTTCAAGTTTTTTACTTAGAATAAGCCTTCAGATGGGAATGTGGTGTTTATTATAGTTGTTCCTGTCAACTCACTGCCTCAGTTGAGTGCACAGGGGGTAGGATTTTGAATTTTGTGTTGCTGAAGCAGCAGTCTGTTTCTCCCAAAGATGCTGACTTCACAAATTCCTGAAGTCTGTCCAAATCTTGCTGAATGGCTGCACAACCTTCAGGTGAATCAGCCAATCCTCCCAGCTTTTTATCATCAGCAACTTTTTGAGAGTGACAGAGCAGTGACAGAGAGTGAACAGGCTGCCCAGAGAGGCTGTGGAGTCTCCTTTGCTGGAGACATTCAAAACCCGCCTGGGCAAGTTCTTGTGTGATGTACTCTAGGTGACCCTGCTCTGGCAGGGGGGTTGGACTAGATGATCTTTCGAGGTCCCTTCCAACCCCTAGGGCTCTGTGACGAAGATGTGAAGATGCTGAACCCAGCACTGATCCCTGGGCAACTCCCACTAATTACAGGTCTCCAGCTGGACTCTGTACCATTGGTCAATAAACTCTGGGCTCTGTTGTTCAGCCAGTTCTCAATTCATCTCACTGTCCATCCTTGTAGCCCATACTTCCTGACCTTGCTTATGAGGATGTTACAGGAGACAATGTCAGAAGCCTTGCTAAGATCAAGGTAGATGACATCCACTGGTCTTCCTGCATCTACTCATTCAATCACAACATAGAAGGCTATCAGATTTGTTAAGCATGATTTCCCCTTGTTAAATCCATGCTGGCTACTTCTGATAACCTTCTTTTTTTAGAGATGTCCTTAGAGATGACCTCCGGAATAAGCTGGTCCATCATTTTTCCAGTTGTGGAGGTAAGGCTGAGTGGTCTGTAGTTTCCTGGACCTTCCCTCTTGCCCTTTTTGAAGACTGGAGGGACATTGGCTTTCCTCCAGTCCTCAGGCACCTCTCCTGTTTTCTGTGAACTTTCAAAAATGATGGAGATCAGCCAGCTCTCTCAACATTTGTGGGTGCATCCCATTGAGGCCCATGGATTTATGCATGTTCAGTTTACCCAACTGATCTCTAACCCAATCCTCATTGACCAGTGGAATGTCTTCCTTCCTCCAGGCTTTCTCTCTTACATCCAGGATCTGGGATTCACAAGGGCTAGTCTTAGGAGTAAAGACTGAAGCAAAGAAAGTATTCAGTAACTCTGTTTTCTTTGCATCTGCTGTTGCCAGGGCTCCCACCTCATTCAACAGTGGGCCCATATTTTCCCTATTCTTCCACTGATGTGTTTGAAGAAGCCCTTCTTGTTCTCTCTTACTTCCTTTGCCAGATTTAGTTCTGAGCAGGCTTTGGCCTTCCTTGTTACGTTCTTATATACCCTATATTCCTGTAGTTCTTCCAAGTGACAAGTCCCCTCTTCCACAAACTGAACTTCTTTCTTCCACATGACTTTTTTCAGTAGCTCCTTCCTCATCCATGCACATCTTCTTCCTCTTCTACCTGATTTTTTTACTCAAAGGAATGCATATATCTTGAGCTTGGAGGAGGTGACATTTGAATATTAACCAACTCTCTTGGGCCCCCCTATCTTCTAGAATCTTAACCCACAGGATTCCTGCAAGTAGGTCTTTGAAGACTACAAAGTTAGCCCTCCAGAAGTCCAGGGTTGCAATCCTGCTTATTGTTCTGCTTCTTCCTTGTAAAATACTAAGCTATACCATTTAATGATTACTGTTGCTAAGACTCTCCCCAACCTTAACATCTCCAATCGGACCTTCTTTATTTGTTAATACAAGGTCCAGCAGCGCACGTCTCCTCCTTTGCTCTTACTCTACCTGCACCAGGAAGTTATCATTGATGCACTGCAAGAGTCTTCCTGACGGAGTATGCCTAGCTGTGTGGGCTTTCCAGCAAATATCAGGGTGATTGAAGTCACCCATGAGCACTCAGGTGTGTGATCTAGAGGCTACTTCCAGAAGGCCTCATTGACCTCTTCTTCCTGGTTTGTTTGGCAGATTAATAACAAAAGACTCATAACATGTTGCATGATACATTACTGAAAACTGGTTAAACTTTGTGATGTCGACAGATGCATCTTTTAAACTGAATACACTGTGATCTCTAGCCTTGTCGTTGTAGAAATTAGTTGGTCTTTCTAGGTCAAATTGAGACAGTGAACACTCTTCTTCTTTATCTGAAAACCAAGATGTGTACAGATAGCAACTACAACTTAAATTTCAGAACAGGTATCATGAATTCTTGAGCTCTGAAAATGCATAATTTAAAAGCAGTAAGTAGATGAGCAAGTACAAGTAAGTAGTTTTTCAGGGTTAGTTATGAGGGAAGTAGCATATTTTTGCCATGTGGAGCGCCCACCAAGGCACCCTGCACTTTACTGTTTTGAGCATTGCTGCTTAGAAAACAGTCCTGTAGAATGGAAAAATACCATTTTAGCAAATCTGTAGGTATTCTGTTAACATGACAAGGCAAGCTGAAGTAGTTGTTTCTATTTTGGGCCTAAATTGTTTCTGTTTGTGCAGTGTCCTGTTCTTGCTATGTGTCTTTACTCTTGTGGCCATTATTATAGGCATATCAATATAAACCATTTTTCTGTGTCTTATGCAAGAGCTGGTTTGGGAAGTGCATAACTTCAGTTTCTTTTTTTGTGTCTAAATCAAGAAATCCGAAAATCTGAATTATTTTGTACTTGGCATAGGATTCCCTTACACTTCCTAATAACCTATCTTGAGGCACTTATTTCCTTGAGTTACTTAATCACCTTTTACTTGGCCTGCTATCAGATCATCTTTGGAATGATAAAAGGATGATTCGCATCATTCGTCATTGGGTGGCACAGGAGGTTTGAACACGCAAATGTAGTAGGACATTTTAGTGTTGTGTTTTGTTGCTTTGCATTTGTGGAAGAAATGGGTGAGATTGGAGTTGCACACAATGCTGGTCTCTTCAGGCTTAGCACATACTCAAAGTGTGGAGGGAAGAGTGGTGTGTGAAAGCAGGGTATTTGATCACACTTCTCAGGAGGTTGGACCATTTTCAAACAGGGCCAGGAAACTTCTGTTCATAACCTTGTAGTCTTGTACTCTTCATATTACACATATGGTGGGGAGTAAAGAAGGCTGTCTTTTTCTGCTGCTTCTTGATGTTTTGGAAACTGTTTGGAAGTCTGAGTAGGTACAGGTCTGAATTTCCAACATAACTAGATGGCTAGATCTGCATTTCTGAAATAGAGTGAATTTGATTTCATCAGACTTCAAGCAACTGAATATAATGCCTGAGCTGGATATTTTACCCTACCACATTCATTGCTGTAGGAGGTCATGGAACCAGACCTTTACAAAATCTCCATCAACAAAGCCTAAAATGCTGAAGAGTAATAAGCTGCTTTGGTTTGGGCAACGCAAGTATTACTTGAATAAGCTTGCATTATCAGAATTTAAACTGCAGGGTTTTTTTAATTCATATCTAATTTGAATTTGCACTAGAAATCCTGGTGCTTGTTCTTAGATTTAAAAATTGATATGAAGTATAAAGTGCTGAAAAGCCTGTGGTGGTAAAGTTATGTAATAAAATGTGACTTTCAAATATTTCTGCTTTTTCAAGTGACTTTCAAAGGGCATGTTGAAAGTCTGAACTTATGTGTGTATCATATCTGTCTGAGGTCTCTTGAGTCTTTGGGCTACTTTTAAGCTTACTGCTTTGCATTGTCTATTAAGAATGTTTTTGAAGCTGTTGAACTGGTTGACAAATTGGCTTGTCCTTAAGGTGAGAATAAAGCATAAGCTGTTTGTTTACAAGAATGTGTGTAGGAGACTCTTCGTTAGAGCACTGTCAACCTGGTAATTAAATTCAAAGTAAAATTCAGTTTTCTCTTGTCAGTTTAAAGAACAGAGAAATGAAAGCATTTGTGAAAGTCAGTAATAAAGACATCTCAGATTAACTGTGACTGATACTATGTGCAAAGTATCTTGAAATAGGGAGGTTCTTTTAGCTTCATAAATTCCCTTGCAAAGCAATGCTTAAATTAATCTGTTATGTTTCCCTTTGTCGTGTCCTAATACTGGAAAGGAAGAGTAGTATTTCATTCTAACATTTGTAATTCATGCAGCATGGTTGGGTGGAAAGAAGCTTAGGGCAGCAGAAAACTGTCTGAAGCACTGTATACTGATGTGTGTTCTTTTGATTTCAGGCAAAAGTAAAGAAGCAGAGATAAAGAGGATAAACAAAGAATTAGCCAACATTCGATCAAAATTTAAAGGTAAGTGACTTGATAATACTGAAACTGTCATATGAGGAAAAACGTATATTCTTCAGTGGGTTTTTGTTTTATTTCTACATGTTCAGACTTCTTTGAAAACTGCTGATTCAAGCAAAATGCTAGAGCAGGCTGTTGGAGTAACTACTGAAAATATTCTCTTATCTACATAACTTCCTAACAGTCCTGTGATTCTTATTCATAACAGAAGAAAACTCCCTTCTGTATCAAAGAGCTGAGCTACTCTTCACAAACTTATTTTTTATGCTTTGCCTCCTAACCATGTGACTACTCAGCCTTGTTTCTTCCAGAAGGCCATGAACTAGTTAGAAGAAAGATGGGTGGATGTAATAATTTCCAGTAAAACAGAGTCTGTTTAAACTTCTCTGTCCTTCCCCCTGTTTCCCCTGCACCCTGCCTCCCTGACCCCTTCAGGGAGGTAATGGGTTAGGCTGTCTTCTAGCAGAATTAAGATAAGGATGTGTAGTTGATGAAGCCTTGCATATTGACCACTCCCAGAAACAACATCCATACAAACTATTCATACGAAACAAAGAATATGCAGTGAGTATTTCCATCCTCATGCATTCCAAGAGACGCTTTAAAAAAAACACATGGAAAACGTGCTGTTACTGCATTCAAGTTATGTGTATGGCTTGAAATTATAAAGATTCTGAGGGGTAGTTGAGATGCTTTTAAATGGCGTTTTACCAGTAGTGGCTGCAGCAAACATTCTGTTTAAATAGATATGGGGCTGTGTGTGTAGCTAGATAAGGTGTTGTAGTGTGGAGATTATATATATGGCTTCAGAATTTGCAGTATTCGGATTAAACCTGTTTACCATAACTATCTATCCTGAGTTTGACTAGTGTATCTATTTGGAATACTCAGGATCTCTTGCTTCTTTTTATGTAGTGTGACTCTTTGCAGGCCTTCATAAGCCTTTAAAACTTGTCAACAACAGTCTGGAAGGGAAAAGTTGACCACAGTGCAAGACACTCAAGAAAAGTGAAGAAGTTCCTCTAAATTAGAAGCTATTGCATGCCTCTGTGGTAACGTTTTTCTCTTTGAAATTTCAGCATATTTTATGCAGATTGGTAACTTAACTCATACGGTATCTAAGGAAATTTTAATGGCTATTTTTATAGAGTAAATAGAAAGAGGAACTTAAATTTAGTCACCTCCCCATGCTGTCACATTGTTTTTCAATTCCTTTTCATTGCAAAGCTTCCATCTATCACTGACGTTGGTCTGATTTTTGCCAGGAGTGTAGCAAGTTTTGCATACTCTATTCTACAGAATTCCTGTCACCCAATCCGATGTGTCCATTTTCCAGCCGCAGTAACTCCTTGTGTCCATTTTCCAGACAGTGATCAGCAGATACCGCCTTCATATACTTAAGGACATACAAATACTGAGCAACTAGCATGTAGAGAAACCTGCATACGCTAGAAACCTGCATACAGAACTAACAGTCATTTTTCTTAGTTCTAGCTGTATGATCAAAGTGAATTGTCTTATTGCCTAGTAAAATTAAGCATAAAATTCTAACTTTTAAATAAAGCAGTTCAGTCTCCAAACAAGATCTAGACTAGACAAATGAAGTGTTGAACTTCTTTAGAGAGACAGCTTACTTAAAAACTGCTGAAGAAGTGTCTGTGCGCTGAAGAAGTGTCTGTGCGCTTAAGAAGTTAGTTGAAGTTTCATGTTACTGTATCGCTCAACTGATTTCAGTAAGCTGATTAATCTCAAAGATACAGCAGCAAACACTGCTTGTTTTCTCTTACTCTATGTTTGCAAAACTGTTTGCTGTCGGATGGCAGCATTATGGGTTACCAGCTACCGCTGAAATTAATTATAGCACCTAAATCAACTTTTCACTAATGAAACTGGAAACTTACATCAAACTAAGTCTTTACGTTGTGGTGAAGGTCTGAGAACTTCAAAAGGTATTAAAAATTAAAGTTATTGAACCTTTGTAGAGCCTTGCTGCCTGCTCTGTGTTCCAGTGTCCTTGAAATATGAAGGAGGTTTTGTTAGACCTGCTCACTTCCCTGTTGGAATTAAACATGCTGTTGTAAAGGAATTTAATTTAAAATTGCAAAAAAATTCATAATGGTTAAGACTGTTTTAAGTACTAACTTGCAGGGATATTGTCCAGTTCTTACTGTTTGGCTATAGTCAAATTCTATTAAATAGTCTTCTTTAGATAAGAACATTTAGTATATCTCACTTGCTGCTTGCTAGCCCTACTTCTTATGTTTGCACCTGATGTGAAAAGCTTTAATCTACAAGCTGAAATGGGAGAGCTAGATTCAAACCTATTCTATATGAAAGCTAAACATTCTAGAAAAAAGTATAGATGATGGCTTACATGTTTTGAGTAAAACAAGTTAAACTCTATTTGGGTCTATGAACCTCATGAGGTTCAAACAAGGCCAAGTGCAGGGTCCTGCACCTGGGCCAGGGCAACCAGAGATACCTATACAGGCTGGGAGAAGATATACTAGAGGGCAGCCCTGTGGAAAAAGACCTGGGCATACTAGTGGATGAAAAGCTGGACGTGAACCACCAATGTGCCATTGCCGCCCAGAAGGCCAACTGCATCCTGGGCTGCATCAAAAGAAGTGTGGCCAGTAGACTCAGAGAGGTGATTCTGCCCCTGGTGAGACCTCACCTGGAGTGCTGCATCCAGCTCTGAATCCCCCAGCACAAGAAAGATGTGGACCTGTTGGACCATGTCCAGAGGAGGGCAATGAAAGTTATCAGAGGGCTGGAGCATCTCTCTTACAAAGACAGTCTCAGGGAGTTGGGGTTGTTCAGCTGGAAGAAGAGAAGACTCCGGGAAGACCTTCCAGTACATGAAAGGAGCCTAGAAGAAGGCTGGGAAAGACCTGTTCATGAGGGCATGTAACAATAGGAGAAGGGGTAATGGTTTCAAACTTGAGAAGGGTAGTTTTAGATTGGACATTAGGGAAAAGTTATTTAATATGAGAGTGGTGGATCATTAAAAGAGATTGCCTAGAGAGGTGGTGGGGGCCCCATTCCTGGAGGCATTTAAGGTAAAGCTTGATGGGGCTCTGAGTAATCTGTTACAGTGTGAGATATCCCTGCTTATTGTAGGGGGGTTGGACTAAATGATGTTTAGACATCCCTTCCATCCCAAGATTCTATCCATACCCACTAACCTACTTACTTTTTTAAACTTGTGAGTGTGAGAGAAGTGAATCAGTTAATTGTTTTGATACCACAGCAATCAGTGCAGCCTTTAATGCTAACAGTAATTTTGCTTTCTGAGTGCACTTACTCAAAGTTCAATAAATCCTATGTAGAATCACAGAATGAACACTGGCATGCAATTCAGTATTTTGTCCACATCAGTCTTCCTGCATCTTGCCAGGTGAAGAGTCTACGAACCATATTCAGAATGTTGCTAAGATCACCATAAATGTCACAACTCGGAAGAAACTGAGTTTCCGCTACTTGCTTCATAACTACTTGAAGCCTTGAGAGTGTGAGGAGGCAATAGTTGTGTTCTTTCTGCTGCAAAAGTTCTACACAGGCTGTGTGCTGTGTGGTTCTTCCTCGCAGAAGGGCTGTATAAAAATGAGAGACCTTCATAATGCGTTTTATTCTTGCTTTAAGTGGATATCATTCAGTTTAGCTCAATTTCTTTTTATGCAGCTCTAGCTTTAAAAAATGTTCTAAAATAATTTAAATTAAGACAGATGGGTGGCTGTGACCTTAAGATTAAGTCCCTTACTAAATAATTATGGGGAGTACTGGGTTAATTACCTGGCCAAAGACCCAGCTATTGAGCTGGCTGCATTGCTGTAAGCAGATGAAAAGTCTGACCTTACAAAAGAAGTATGGCAGTAGTGCCTCTTTACACAGGTGCATTCTTCCCGGAGGCTAGCATATGAAACTGGGTACTTTATGCTCTTCAGGATACTTCGCTGCATTATCTAGACACCTCCATTGCATGTAATCTGCAAGATAGCCTCTATAACAGTGTAAGAATCTAAGTATTTCTACTTTTGTTCTATCATGCAAGTAGCTGGCAAGCCTGTTTCCCAGATTTTTTTTGATAACCTGCCAGTGGGTACCATTGTATTTAACAGGCTTGGATGGGACTACACATCTCTAGAAAAGCCATACTTTTCTTGAATTGATGGAATGTATGCCATGGCTTTGGTTTCTGATCTGGCTTCTCTGCTACAAGTTTAAAAGAAATCTAGAAACTCTACTTAAGATGACTTTGTCTTCTGTTTCAGCACGAGGAAGCTCTATTGCTGAGGTCAGTGTGTCCCTGATGGCTTCTTCAAGTGCTTCTGTGTTAACCAAGATAAGGTGCATGTAGTAAACTACACTAGGGTCATAAAGCAGAAGTTGTAGGAGTTAAGTGTATAACAGAAGGAGCGGTATTTCTCCACTCCTGATCTTGTTCCCATGGTTGAGTCAATCTAGAATTCTGGCTGTCAGAGTAGTAATTGCCTTGTAAATGAGTGAAAAAAATACCCAGCTTATTAATGTTTTGCATAATTTTGATAGAGTAGAGCTTGTGTACTAACAAAACTGCCCCCAAATATATATAAGCTGTTTCTACAGTCAAAGGAACATTGTTCTTTGATTCAGGTTTGTTCTTTTTTTCCAGATCTGGCATTAGATTTTAGTTTTGTTCTGATTGCTTAACAGAGTTTGTGTTACAAGAGTGGCTGGTGGATTTCAGACATGGTCGTGTATTTTAGTTTTGGCTTGTGCAGAAGTGCCCCAATGTCAGTTGGTAATCTCAACTTTTTTGCTTTTTTTTTTTTCCCTTCAGCTCACTTGCTTTCCCAGTTTCATGCACTTCTTCTCTGTTGTCCCAAACTGCACAATAACACTTTACTGGAAGTTCAAGATAAGCCTTTAAGTACCTGATTTAAACAGAAGGTGTGTAACAGTAAATTGGTTTCCTGGCAGGCTGTGAAAACATAAGCTTTTACGATGGTTCTGGTTAATCACACTGTCTTCTGATCATCTGAGAGATGTATGAAGGAAATCAGACAGTAAAATAATAGTGTCTTTTCTGACAAAGTGAACTGTTGGAAGTAAAACCAGGCTTCAATTATTGCCTGAGTTGTAGAGCTGGTCTAGTAATGCTCTGTTCTGGTAGCAGTAGTGTCGTGACTAAATACTAGCATATGGATTTACATGGGTTGCCTGCCACAAATATTCAGCCTTTCTTTTAAATGACTTGGACTACCTCTCTTATGGAAAGACAAATTTGTCTCAGAATCTAGTTACGTTCATAAAATACAACTTCATTTTTCTTATCCTCTAAGCCAATAGTAGGCTTCTGATAGAGAATAACACTGGATTGCTGTTAACTGCCTGAACACAGGTCAGTGTTAATCTAGGAAGGAAGCACACTGAATGCACTGGAAATACTTACAAATGTTGTCCATCCTGTTTTGCATAAGCCATTACTGCAGTTTTAAAAGCTGAGATTGTCTTTTCTTGGTGGCAGCAATCAAACATCTGGATGCTAGTGAGACTAAATTTGTAATGCTCTCTTACCTTCTACCCGTCAGGGAACATCCTTCAAGACAAAACTGTCTTTTTGCCCCTTTTGGCTTCTAGTAGGTTCTAACCACATCAGGCTGGTTTTGAAGTATGTTTAATTAGATTAAAAAGCAGTTGCTGGTTTTAAGCTGTGGTCCAAATTAGAGACAAAGGTGCTATCTGAGAGCTGAAGTCTCATCATATATTTTTGCCTTACTACTTCCTTTGTGGAAAGCTGCATGCCAGATCTATGAGCAATGAAAACCAAAACTTCCCTGTTAAAATATTAGAGAGGTGATACACAGAAATGTGAAAAAGTAGTAATCATTTCCTAATAACAGTACTATTTGCTGTTCAGCTGTTAATAATTTCTTAGAAAAACTACTACTAAACTTTCCAGGGAGAGCTGTTAGCCTTTGCAATGCCCACTGTGCTCAAAACCTGCTGACGTGTGCTCTGAATCCTTCCTGTTTCTGCTGACTTGATTTGTAGTACTAGCAAATGTTCCCATCAGCATTTTAAAACGAGCTGAGTTAAAATAAATTATTCTATATTGCAGTAAAGATAACAGGATGTGTTAAACTTCCTTCTCTTGTTTGCATGCTTGTTTGAGGCTTGGAGAAGCTGTATTATTTTAGCATATGCTTAAACAATGAGGCTTATTAGTAATTTTTAAAATAGAAATATAACTTTGTGAATGCGACATGGCAGCAAGAGGAATCGAATAGTTAAACTTGAAATATCAATAAGAATTTGAATCAAAAATTCCTTCAAAACAACTGGAATTAGACAACTGAAGTGAGACCTTTGACTGCAATGGGCTTTTTCCAAATTGCTCAACTCATTCAATAATAAATTTAAAAGACTGCAATGTTCTGGTATTGCTGGAAACTAATAAGACTTGAAATATGAGTTCTAGTAGCTGCTATTTAGTTTAGCTTATAAACTTGTGTGTTACTGAGAATCTTCAGATGGCCATCAAAGAGTCCTTTGGGTTGGAATGGGACTTTAAAGATTATCTAGATCCAGCCCCCTGCCATAGGCAGGGACACCTTCCATGAGGTTAGGTTGCTTCAAGTCCCATCCAACCTGACCATGAACAGTTCTAGGGATGGGGCATCCACAGCTTCTCTGGGCAACCTGTTCCAGTGTCTCACCTGCCTGTGTTCTTTATTAACAATTGGATTGCAGTATTCTGTACTCCCTCTTCCCTTCTGGTCTCCAAAGTCAACACCAGAGTTGTTTTAAGAAGGTGAGAGAACAGGGTTTATGCCTGTCACTTGTGTATTGCAGATGGATTGTACACTAAAAAGTAGCTGTAATTTGAACTCTTGGACTCCTGGGAACTCCAGTCTTGAAGACTGTTTAGGGGTTTTTTTCACTTTCCATAAAATTGAAATGGAAGCTACTTTCTCCTGCTTTTTGGTGTATCTATATCAATGAGAGAAACAACTATATTAATGCTATTAAATACCATAGCAAGTCCTCAGTTATGTAGGTCTCAGCCACTGGAGGAACACTGACTAAAGAGTATTCAGCTTATTTAGTCTCTCCTTCTGTGACCTATAATATCTAGTAAAGGGTACCCAGCATCACCTTCTCCTTGGAATTGGGCACCTGGAAGCAGCTGGCTTGTCATGAGTTGCATGTTCTTACTGCTAAGTAATACAAAGTCCCTAATTATTTCTTCTTCCAGATATCATGCCAAATATCAACTAAAAATCAAATCCTAAGAGCTTGTAGAAACTTTCCTTAAGCAGCTGAAAAGTGTTTAAAAGTTTCAGTATGTCTTTTCCTAGCTTTTTTGTAGTTGGTTTTGTGGTTGGTTTTTTTTCCTGTTCTAAGGAAGGAACGTGTCTTTGATTTGCATCTCCCTACCATGATGGGATGGAAGGAAGCTTCTACTGTTGATTACCATTTTACTGGTAAAATAGTATAACAGGTGTCTATTTCTCCTGTTATAAGTACAGAAGACTCTTTCTTTGTTGTTCAAGCCATAGTTTGAAGACCACAGCAGATAGACATGGATGGATCTACTTTTCCCTCTGGCTGTATTGCTTCCAAAGAAGGAAAAAAGCAAAAAAAACTTTCTCCCTACCTAGTATAGGTGTTTTGCTGTGGTGGGTCCAATGTCTAATGGATCTGTTCATTGGCTCAGCAGGGAAATAGCCCTG
>NW_009952982.1:319793-355448 GCF_000747805.2 Chaetura pelagica | reverse complement strand
TGTGGCAGCAAACTGTAAGTATGACTTGAAGAAAACATGTCCTTGGGCAGCTTCTCCAGAGCTGGCTGTTGTCAGAGGATCTTGCCAGGAGCTAGTATAGCAGGATTGCGCTGTCATGAGTATCTTCAGTAATGGTATTTCATGTAACTAAGTAAAATATGACGTCTTGGTTTCTATGGTACGGACCTGAAGTCAACTCTTCTTTATGCAGCATATAAGTAGCTTTAAGGTAAAGTTGCTTTTTATTGGCAACTGATAGGCAGTCTGTGCTAGTTTAAAATAAATAAAATGAAATGTTGCACTCAGGTTTGAGTGGTATCATTGTCTGTATTAAAATGGCAGTTGTAGGCTTAAATTTTTATCAATTGAAATAAAACAAAAAAGTTTCTAAAGTCAAAATGGAAAGCACCTCTCCAGAATTCACAGTTTCAACCTGTAGATGTAATTTTTTTATCACCATCTACTTCAACGTGCTATTATATTTTCTCTTGGTTCACTAGTATTATGGGGCTCCAGACATTCATGGTAGTGTTCATTCTTTCAGAAACTAAGTTTAGTTTATCTTGGTGAGGTTTCTGTTGTTTTTATAGTCACTAAATGTAGTGTGAAATCTATGGAAAGCTATAAATGCATGCGGTATGGAAAATCTAACCTGCTTCTGCAGCGGTGGGTGAGAAGGAAGAAGGAGAAACTTCTATACTGTTAAGATTCTTTGTTATGTACTTAGCTGTCTATGACATAAATCTGAAGTTTTTTAGAAAAAATGCAGCTTGAAGCTTTTTTCTTAAGGGCAATGAGTTAGGGATATCTTAAGCTTTTTTAAATTTTTTTTCAATGTTATGTTGGCTGAATGGGCCCATCACTAAAGAATGCATACAGATCTGACAGACCAGTTTTTCTGGGTCCAGAATGCAGAGGCTAAGGAGCTTATAGCCTTTTTAGTCAGCAGCATCTATAAAAAATTTTGCTACCCTGACTGACCTCTAGCATTCAGGCTTGCCTGATTCAGTGGATACTGCTCTATCACTGGATTTGACTTACGAATGTTTTGCAAAAAGTCTGTGTTCCTATGTAGCACTTCTGGAAAAGAAATGGTCTGCCTGATGAGCTCTTAGCTCCTGTACTGTTCCATATAGCCTATTTAGGGTGCATTTTTCTCCTAAAACTAAAACACTTTGGAATACTTGCATTTTACAGATGCTTTAAAGCTCTCATGCTAATCTCATTTCACGTGTTTATTCAAGGACTTGGGATATACCTCTATTGTTCTGTCATTCCAAAAAGACTTGCTGTTTTTATTGCTACTGAGTTCTCTATTGTGTTTCACTTCAATAACTATGTTAAGACCTTTTACTGTGATAAAGATTTAATAACTGGTTTAACAAGAGAATGTGTGTACAGAAGACACACAGTTGCTATTTACAGAAACGGGGAAATCAAAATTGAGTAAACACATAGGTGCTGCCTCATAGCAAGAAAATATAAAGCACATAGCAAGATAGCTCAGGGACTAGATGATACAGCTTTATTTCATGACTGTCCTATATAATATAGATAATGGTAAATTGGTAAAAGTAACACTAAACTCTTCATCTTTTCTCATTGATGTTTTGTTGTGTGTTTGGGGTTTTTTCTTCTAAATGAATTTGAGATTAATATTTAAAACAAGCACCGTGTGATTTTCTTGTTGATTCAGTGACAGCTCAGGTTTTTTCAGTTGTTCTCAGAGCTACTTGTTTTTCTGTCTCAGACCACTAAGAAGAACCACAAGCTGCCTATGACTGGGAATAATTTTTTTGAAAACCCAAGAGTTGTTTGATTGTTTGACATCTGTCCATGATGGTTTGTGATAACTTTCATGTTTAGTACAAAATTATGTAAAGGCTTATAGTACTTTAAATCAGAGATAAGTGGATATATTAAACATTTTATTCACTGTATAGTGAATAAAAGCTGAAACAATACATTTAAAATTTGTAAAATTCAAGTACTGCAATAGCTGAACCCTCAGTTTCTCCATCTTCTGTAGGGTGATGCACAGTGAATCAAATATTAATCTAAATTTCTAGGTACAACTAAGTCTTTCTACTGTAAGATATGTTGAGGTACCTGAGTGGAACTGAGGGGGAAAGGAAAGAGATGTAGGAACAACATAGGCATGATTGTTCCTTTTTTCCTTGCTTTCCAGGTGACAAGGCTCTGGATGGTTACAGTAAGAAAAAATATGTCTGCAAACTGCTTTTCATCTTTCTCCTGGGTCATGATATTGACTTTGGTCACATGGAGGCTGTAAACCTGCTCAGTTCTAATAGATACACAGAGAAACAAATTGTGAGTAACTCAGTCTCCATAAAAGATAAACTGTTCTGTCTAGTATCCTGCTTCAGCTGTATAGTTGAAATAAGAGACTTTGCTTCCTTTCCCCTCCTAGCCCTGCCCACCCAGTCTTTAAAACCTTATTTTGGATCTTGCAGCAATTCTGAAATGTAAACGCCTTTGTGCACAGGGAATTTTGTACTAATTGTAAAAACTAAAATGTGCACTCTGTGTAAAATTATTACTTTTGTTAAGAAACTGCCGTGTCTTGGATTAAAAGGTAAGTAACCTTTTGATTTTCAGACAGTCTCTTTAAATCTTCCTAGGTTAAGTTGTGCTTATCAGGTACACATAGCTTAACCTAGTGTCTGAGTAGTAAGCCAAATTATTGATTTGCTCCCATTCATCTAAAATGTTATCTACTAGATAAATTGATGAAACACTTAAAAATTATAAATCAGGGTGACACTAAACTTAGTCATTCGTGTTTACTTAATTTTTTTAGCTTTTGCTCTGCTATCTAAATATCTATTTCTGCTCTTAAGTTTGGTATTGGAAGAGAAATTATGTTTTCTGTTAATGCCACAATAATTCTTTGAGAAAGACATTTATGTCAGTTAAAATCAACTTTTGTTTTCCTTTTCTTGAATCACAGGGATATCTCTTCATCTCCGTACTAGTGAACTCTAACAGTGAGCTCATCCGCTTAATAAACAATGCGATCAAGAATGATCTGGCCAGCCGCAACCCCACCTTCATGGGGCTTGCTCTGCACTGCATTGCTAATGTGGGTAGCCGGGAGATGGCGGAAGCATTTGCTGGAGAAATTCCAAAAATACTTGTAGCTGGGTAGGTACTATATGCCTCCTTCAAATACAACACCAATATACCTTTACAGCAACTTGATTCCATTGCAGCAGCTTAATCCATGCTTAAAGCTGTGCAGCACTGGGTTTACAGTGCAAATAGTGACGATTGCCAGTAATTGCAGATCCTTTGATATACCTGAGCATGGGGTTGCTCAGGTATATTCCTAAGTATACTAATACAATGTGAAAATTAAGACTGTCAATTTCTTGAATAGGCTTTTACCACTTTGTTGTGATGAAGTTTTTGTTCTTTATAAATGTGTGGCAGTGAATACCCCTAAAATGTGTTTCACTTTCCTAATCTCTCCTGATGAAAGAAGAAGTAAATGAACCTAAATAGATATTTACACTACAGATTTTGTTATAAACTGAATTCTTATTTAAGTTGGCCTGACTTCATGAGTAACCTAAGAATACTTTGTTGTGTGAGCTTTCTTGCTTCCTCTACTAGCCACAGAAACAGCAATTTCTATAAATGGTAAATAGTCATTGCCAGCTTTCTGACTTTCCATTTGTATTGCTAGAACTGGCAGATGTCTGTAACAAGTTAAATAAATCTGAAATGGAACTTGTGGTTGCAGAGCTAATTTATGTTGAAACTTAAAATATCCAAGTGCTAACAGTGCATTTAAACTCTAATGGATATAAAATATTTTAGAATATGCATGGATCTTGTTTTATAACAAGCATCTTAATATTAAAAAAAGCAAAATTTTGTGTAAGAGCTGTAATAACACTCTAGATGTCAAGTATTGGAACTTGCAAATGTTGGACACGTGGTTGCTTATGCAGCACTAATTCTGACTGTTATGTGTACTGAGTTGGCTGTAAGAGGAAGGATATAACGTGATACCTAGTTGTGGCAAAAGTCTTAGGAAATACTTCTGAACTCTTAAAGTAGTCTTTGAATAGCCACACTTCAACACTGTAGCTGTTTTCAGAGCTAAAATGTAGTATGGGTCAGAAAGAAAAGAATAAGCATTTAGCACCTGATGCTTAGTATGGGGCTGGTATGGTGAAGGAAATGGGGAGAATCTATCCCATAATTCCACCTTTCTCAGGTGTGAAATTTCCTATGTAAAGGTCTATGTTTAGAGATGGCATGCTCTGGGGCTCTCTCAGGCTTGTTGCTGTGCTGTCCTGTATTTGCCAGATGCTGTTCTCCATGTAGCGTGGTGGAAGGAAAGCTGCAATGATGATGAACCATGGATTTTAATAAGATAACCTTAAAACGTTCCAAAAATTTCACTTAGTGTCATCAATCGCAGACAGAGCACAGCACCTTCAGACTTGTTTGAATTTTGTGGTTTAAGTTTTGAGATCAATCTTCAGGGCCTCATTCCCTCTGCATTTCTAAGAGAATATATATAAAATGTGTGTGATTCAAAGTGATCTGTGCAGAACGAGCAGTCTAAGTTACAGATGCAACTCTATTGTAGCTCCCTTGACTTGAATGTAAATTGGAGGGAGGTAGGAAGGAAGGGAGGAATAGAGTTGGGTTTTGCTTGTGTTTTTTTTTAACTGACGTATAATTGATCTCATGGAAAATTGGTAAATTAATGAATAGGTGGACTGAACTGGAGTGTGGAGGTTTCTAAAAAAACCCAAGATTGAACAGTCTAAACTGTCTCTTTAAACTTTCAGTGCTAATGCTCAGTACATTTTTAGATCTTGTTTCTGCAACATACAAAGTGCTTAATTGACTACACTATGAAAGGTAGTTCACTGAACCAGAATAGTAAAATGCTGGTGTGAAAATAGGCCATTATGTGCCAGCAGCAGGGATGGCAAGATGAATACATTTGTGGGTTGCATGTTTGGTGATAGGTGGCTGACTTTCATGCTAGCTGTAAATACTGAACCTGTTGAGTACTTAATGGTTATAGTCTAATATGCAGGACCTATCAGGAGATCCAGCTTTGTTTGCATGCATAATATAGTATACCTTAACTGATTTGCATGAGTCAGTTTGGAAGAAGTCTGTTCTGATTACATGAGCTTGTGCTCATCTAATAATGAACTTTGAATTATCATAAGATGTGATGTGTCACTCTTGAGTTGGAAAGAATCACTATAGAGGCATGTGATTGGTGAAAACTTGACTAATTAAACTCACTGGACAAAATTAAGAGCAAATACTGTAACATAGGAAGAATTTAGTGAACTTCTGTTTCAGCTTGTGTTGAAAATAGAGGCTCTACAGAGGGATATTGACAGGCTGGATCAGTGGCCCAAGGCCAATTGTATGAGGTTCAGCAAGGCCAAGTGTCAAGTCTTGCACTTGGGCCACAACAACCCCATGCAACACTACAGGCTTGGGGATGAGTAATTAAGAGCAAATACTGTAACATAGGAAGAATTTAGTGAACTTCTGTTTCAGCTTGTGTTGAAAATAGAGGCTCTACAGAGGGATATTGACAGGCTGGATCAGTGGCCCAAGGCCAATTGTATGAGGTTCAGCAAGGCCAAGTGTCAAGTCTTGCACTTGGGCCACAACAACCCCATGCAACACTACAGGCTTGGGGATGAGTGGCTGGAAAGCTGCCCAGCAGAAAGGGACCTTGGGGTGTTGATCAGCAGTAGGCTGAGCATGAGTCAGTAGTGTGCCAAGGTGGCCAAGAAGGACAATAGCATCTTGGCTTGTATCAGAAAAAGTGTGGCAAGCAGGACTAGGGAAATTATTGTCCTCCTGTACTTGGCACTGGTGGGACTGCACCTCGAGTACTGTGTTCAGTTTTGGGCCCCCCACTATAGGAAGGACATAGAGGGTCTGGAGCAAGTCCAGAGAAGGGCAACAAAACTGGTGACATGTCTGGAGCACAAATCTTAATAGGAGTGTCTGAGGGAACTGAGGTTGTTTAGTCTGGAGAAAAGGAGATTGAGGGGAGACATTCTTGCTTTCTACAACTACCTGAAAGGAAGCTGTAACGAGGTGGGTATTGGTGTCTTCTTCCAAGTAACAAACAATAGGAAAGAGGAAACTCCCTCAAGTTGTGCCAGGCAAAGTTTAGATTGGATATTAGGAAAAGTTTATTCACTTAAAGGGTTAAAAGCACTGGAACAGGCTGCCCAGGGGAGTAGTGGTGTTGCCATCCCTGGAGGTTATTTAAAAGGTGTAGAGAGAGGTGTTTAGGGGTTAGGTTTAGTGGTGGGCTTGGCAGTTTGCCAGGTTTATGATTGGACTTGATAATTTTAAAGGTCTTTCCTGACCAAAACAATTCTATGGTTCAGGGATGCTGAGCCAGTGTAAAGATTAGCATAATGCTGGTCTGCAGGTATTGCTGTGACTTGATGACTATTTTAAGTCCTTATTTATGTCTTGCAGAGATACTATGGACAGTGTGAAGCAGAGTGCTGCCTTATGCTTGCTGCGTTTGTATAGAACTTCTCCTGACCTTGTTCCAATGGGAGACTGGACATCTAGAGTGGTGCATCTTCTCAATGACCAGCACTTGGTAAATCAGCTTTGTTATTCTTCTTGAGCCTACTCTGTATAGAGAATGATGACACTTCTACTGTTAAACACACTACTAATGTGTTTCTTAAGTCTTTCATGCAAGTGGGTTGCTGTTTCAGGCTTGGGGAAACAAATGGTCCGTTTTTAGTTGCTATATATATTTTTAGGAAAGCTTTGTTTACCGTTTTTTTGAGATACAAGAATGGTATGTACAAGTTCTTTTGCTATAGCTGCAAACAAATTAAACTTGTGCATTGTGATACTAAGTCATATTGCATAGGTATAATACTCATTTTCCCAAGCCTTTTAGAATTAGGCCTGCACTAAAATGCAATACCTCATTTGTCAGTGCCTGGACTTCTGTCCTTTGGCATCCATTTTGTCATTCTTATCTTGCTGGTTTAGACAAAACTATTGTTCTAGATAAGAGGCTCTGTTTTTCCTTTGTCTAGTTGCTTTATGAAAGTAAGGCTATTAAGACCTGTGCTTTAGCAGTGAAGAGTCTGCCCTCTCTTCATGTTGGGTTGTCAGAAATCTTTCCTGGATATTCTACTGCATCCTCTTCATGTTTCTGTTATGTAATAAGGCAATTTGCATCCAGCCATTATTTTAATATAGCTCTCCATTATTTTTAGATGTACTATCCAAACATGAGACAAAACTATACAAAAATAGAATTAAATGCTCTGCAAGTGTGACAATATCATGCTGGATATTGAAGATGTGCAATTAGTCTAGCTGCTCACTAAATAAATTGCCTTTTAATGTGGGGCATTGTCTTGGAGATAAACTTATTTTTCTTGTATATTTAAAAATACTTGATGTGAAAGTTGTTAGAGGGCAACATCTTAAAGTGTTACAAAATGTAATGTATTGCTTCGGTTTTTTTCTAGGGTGTGGTTACTGCAGCTACAAGTCTGATCACTACTTTGGCACAGAAGAACCCAGAAGAGTTTAAAACTTCAGTCTCATTGGCAGTATCTAGATTAAGCCGAGTGAGTTCCATCATAACTGATAATACTTCACTGTTACTTAATTTACTCAGCTTTCTAGGTCAGGTTAGATTAATGTTGCTTATTTATTTGGCTTCCTAGTTCAGATTAGTTTAATGTACCATTAAAGGTAAAGATGATTCAGTTTCACTTGGTGTAGCTGATTCAGCTAATCTTTTCTAGCACTTGTTGCTTACCAGGGCAGAAAACTGTATTAACTTGCCCACACTTTCCTGTTGTAATCCTTGCTCTGTACCGAGTCCACATATCAAAAAGATGTCTTCCTCTCAACTACTTGTTTTTGAAAGAATTCTCATGGTGAATTTTTAATTCTCATTTTATGTAACTGTAACACCAAAGAGTAGTTGAATCAAAGGCTGATTCAGCAAACTTCAGCGCAGAACCCTCAAAAATACAACCTGTACTTCAAACTTTATTTATGCTTCTTACAAGTTCCCTCTTTTGAGCTCCTGATAGGTTAATAATCATAATAATCTTATGAATTGCTGAAACAAAGAAAAGTCACACTTCCAGTTAAGTGTTTTGGTGGTAGAAGATGGTCATCTTCATTCTGAAGAAAAGCGAGTATGCTTTCTCAGAGACTTCCTAGATTCTGTATCTGCAAAACCTAATTTCTATTATTTGAGAACCTGATGGCATACACATAGTGTGACAACTTCATGTAATTAATCTACTGAACTAAACACTGCTAGTGACATAGTTTTATAAGCCTCTGCCAAAGGTTCTTCGGGTCCCTTCCATGATCGTCACTTAACTTCAGTAGCTGATGTGCTGTCTGCTCATTTTACAGATTGTAACTTCAGCATCCACAGACCTTCAGGACTATACATACTACTTTGTTCCTGCTCCTTGGTTGTCTGTGAAACTTCTGAGACTGTTACAGTGCTATCCACCACCAGGTAATGTACAAATAACGACACAGAGGCCATCTGTTTATGCAGCACGCCATCTCCAAAGAGCTACTGTGCTGTAGTGTTACCATAACCTGGAGTGAAAGCACATTGTCTTAAGTATACTGAAGCTTGTACTGTTGAGTGTTTTAGATTGTTAAAACTAAGCCACATAATTCAAAAGGCTGTGTAGCTTTGAGCCAAGTGTCAAATCAGTGTGCATCTTACAGAACAGCTGCAGCTGCCATTTAAACATTTTTAATGTTATCAACTCTATTAAAGCTTTGAAATATGTTATAGTGCAGATCATGCCTGGCTTTTATTCTTACCCAAATAGAAGTGTGACTTAGGATTCTTTTGTCAGCTGTGTATCAACGGAGGATGAACTGCTTTTAATGTATCAGAATGCTACAGTTTATTCAGATTTAGCAAAGTGGAAGGCTCAAGGTAGGGATTAGGGCATTGAGCAAGGTGAAGTTGTCCAACAGCTTGTTCTTCTCCAGAAGACCCTGCGGTACGTGGTCGTCTAACAGAATGCCTGGAAACTATTCTTAACAAAGCACAGGAGCCACCAAAGTCAAAAAAAGTACAACACTCAAATGCAAAGAATGCTGTCCTGTTTGAGGCAATCAGCTTAATTATCCATCATGACAGGTGAGCTGTTAGAATGCTTCTGTTATGAGAGGAATTTTAATGAAAAACTGTGGCTTTGTCTTCAACACCAAATGGAATTTTACTGGGGGAGGAAGATGGAAAAGAATAGAGTATGAAGTTGCTTGCTAGATTGGAACACAACCACAGCAATGGAATTGAACAATATTAATGAACTGTGTTGCTGCTAGCATATTTTTTATTGCTTTGTTTCTTGCTGCTTCTTTGGGTTTTTTTGGTGTTTTGTATTGACCCCACCAGTCAAATCCAGCAGAGATTGTGCGTTGTTCACAGTGTCCGAATTTTCATGTCACTAGTGGGGCATTCTAGCAGACACTTTGGAGGCATGTAAGAAATTTCCACTGCAGAAATAGTATTCCGTACTGGGTATTCTAAACCTGTTGCTTTTAACCCTTTCACTTTCTCTCCTGTTCTGTGCAGTGAGCCAAATCTTCTAGTTCGTGCCTGTAACCAGCTAGGTCAGTTCTTGCAGCACCGAGAAACTAATTTGCGTTACCTAGCACTGGAAAGCATGTGCACGCTTGCCAGCTCTGAATTCTCACATGAGGCTGTGAAAACACACATAGAAACAGTTATCAATGCGTTGAAGGTAAATATTTAAGTGTGCAGTCTGTTTTGAATGTTGTCTTCTCCTCTACCTGAGTGCCCTCTCCCCCACTGCCCTAAGCCCCCGATCCCCATGTAACTCATTTGGTCAGAAATCTGTTTTAGTTGTTTGTTTTGGTTTTTTTTTATTAATCCTGCAAAATCTTGCTGAACTGGGAATAATAGGTGTTAGCTTCCATTTATTTCTGCAGCTTACTAGTAAGTCTGATACTTGACCTGTGGCCTCTGTAAAACTTTGGTATCTCTTCAAGCTGTGGACTGTAGATTAATAATGATTTTAAAATGTGGAATTTCAAAACAGAGAATGTTGGGAGAAGACTTAGGTTTTTTGCTGTCCTGCTGATATCAGACACTATTCTTTCACTGCAGTATCTTAGAGGGATCAGTAGAGCAGATAAAGGTCTGCTGCACAATCAGACACTTTTTAGAGCAGATAAAGGTCTGCTGCACAATCAGAAAGTCAAGAAACAAAAAAGACACTTTCTGAGGCCATGTTTATGTGAAAAATCAGAAGTTGAAAGAGGAAGACTGATTTGCATGTAGATTTACATGCACACTGCTGTGTTTACGTGTATTGTTTTCTTCCAGGCTGATGCTGTAGCACGTTAATACATTTGTCAAAAGTACATACGTGTTCCAAAAGGGCTTCTGTTAATACAAGGCAAGCTGCAAGTAGCTAATTGGCCATTGGCCTGGTGACAATTTGACAGTTTCAGCTAGTTACTGCATTAGTGGCCTGAGGTGCCAGTTACCCAGTGTGCAGCAGACCACAAACTCATTCACCCTGGTTAGGGTAATAGTGGAATATTCTGTCGAAACTTCTTCATTCTTTTGACACTTGCACAGATTTGAATATGTATACTACAGAAACAAAACCTGATTATTTGAATTTTTGTAATATTATCTAAAAGCAGGAAGCTGTTGGTGTCTTCAGTGACCTCTTTCTAGGTGACAGAAAGAAAATTTCATAGCTTATGTGAAGGATATATCTAAGTTGAAGTTTGTTATGCATCTGAAAGATTATGAAAATGCATTTGTTTTAAATTTGACTATTGGTTATAGTAAGTTCCATCTCATCAGTAAGTTACATAAGCTTTCAAAGTAAAGATTAAATTATCCTCACCTCTTTCTCTATCCTTTTGCAGACTGAAAGAGATGTAAGTGTACGACAAAGAGCTGTAGATCTCCTGTACGCAATGTGTGACCGAAGCAATGCCCAACAGATTGTGGCTGAAATGCTGAATTACTTGGAGACTGCTGATTATTCCATTAGAGAAGAAATTGTGAGATATTCACGTTTCCTTAATTTTTTCACAGGTGGCTTTGGCACCATTTGTGTAATTTATTAATTGGGCTGCTGGATAGTTTGTGATAGTTTTTTTTCATTATGATTAAGAAAACCAAAATACAACCCGCATGAGTTTGTGGCCTAATAAGCAAAGAATGTTCTTCATTTAGGTTAAAATTAAAGAGAGTGGGGGGAAATTCCTTGAAAACTGGGGATTTAAAAAGTGAATCATAGTCTCAGAGGATTGCATATAGAGAGGTAAATTTTACCAATTCTTGAGCAAATACAATCTCTAGATCTGAGAGTTATGTCCTAGTCTAGTCAGCTGTTTAATAGCTTAAAAAAGTAGTATGACACATACTTACTTGTTGGTAGAACTTCATACCATGTGTGTTGTGAGAACATTCAGTCTATAGTGATTTTTGTTCCCAAGGCTTACAGCCCAACAGTGCTGGTAAAGACAGAGGTGAAGAAAGTGTTGAGAACCTCTGCCTTTTTAACATTGTTGGTGACTAATTCACCTTTCCTGATTAAGATTGGGCCAGTATTTTCTTTCTGAATCTGCTTGTTTACTTACCTGAAGAACCCCTTCCTGTAGTTTTTGACATCTCTGGCCAATTTCAATTCAAGCTGAGCTTTTGCTTTTCTAAATGCATTTCTGTGTGCCCCGGCAGTACCCTTCTGGTTTTCAACAGGTATTTGTCCAGTTTTCTGACAGTTTTACACTCCCTTTTGTTTTTTGAGCACACTCAGAAGTTTGCAGTTAAGCCAGGGGAGTCGCTTGCTCCACCTGCTTCCCCTGTCTTGTGAAAAGGGATAAACTGTTTTTTGCTTCCAGGAGAGCATTGAAATCTCCCAGCACTTGCTAGCTCCTTTACCCTCTGTGGAGGGATTCGCATGGAATGAATCCCTCCCAACTGAACTTTGAGCTGAAGCTTGCTCTTCTAAAATCAAAATCCTGCTGTGGAAGCAGGTGAGAAAGCTGACACATCTGAAACTGAGGCTTCTGGGTTGCCATGGGGTATCACTAGGTATATGAAGGTGAATCTTGATGCACAGCTTACTGTAGAAGCTCGTCAACCTTCTTTATTCTCTTGTGTGTTCAGGTTCTCAAAGTTGCAATTCTAGCTGAGAAGTATGCAGTGGATTATACCTGGTATGTGGATACAATCTTGAATCTGATTCGCATTGCTGGTGACTATGTCAGTGAAGAAGTGTGGTATCGAGTTATTCAGATTGTCATCAACAGGGATGATGTTCAAGGGTATGCAGCAAAGACTGTTTTTGAGGTGAGAACAATTTTTTTTCAATTCCTTTCAATGTTAAGTAGGAGCAAAGTAAACTCCCAGTGATCTTAGCAGGTGTGTGTGCTTTCCCATGTTAGGGAAGAGTAAAAACATCATCCTGAATGTTTCAACAGAATACTGCTGAAGCTTTCAATAAAACTAGCATCATAGATTTTCAGAATCAAAGACTGTATTAAGTTGATGAGAAGCTTTTCTGGCTTAACTAATACAGAATACACCTATTACTGTTCTGTTTTTGGTGAGGGAGGGCACAGTGGGTTATGCTGGGTTTTTTATTTTGGTGGATGGCATTGAATGGATGGCTTAGTAAGGAAATTACATTACCTGGAAAATTACTGAAATGTAGTAAAAATAGAACCCTTTTACAGAGCAGCTTGCTTTTGTGTTTATTTGTTTTGTTGGGTTTTGCTGTTGTTTTGGGCTTTTTTTGTTGCTTTTCTTTTTTTAGTTTTCCACATGCAGGAATCCAAAACATTCAAACTGATAACTTGATGATCCCTCTGGAAGCACATACCTATTCCTACTGTTCAGCTTCTGATCAAACTGGAATTTGAACTGTTAAAGGAGAACACTTTCAAATGTCTGCCCTTGTTGCTCTGGCTTCATTGGATTCTTCCTTTATTATTTAAGTTAACTTTCAGAAGTTACCCCTGCTATGTGTTTCTTCATACTTAATGAAGACAGAATTTTAATCTTGGGCAGCTTTTGCACATTTTTGGAAGGTTTAAAATGTAAGGGGAAACCTAAGCAGCCGTATCTGTCTTCAGAAGTCCACAGTGCTAATAGATGGGCCTAAGAGTGTTCTTAAGCAACTAATACTTACACTGGAGATTCTTCTATGAAGTAATGCCACCTATCATCCTATCATGCTTTTCTTAATAAGTGCTCTATAGTGCCTAGACCTATGGTCTACTTTTACAGAAAAATAAACTAGGAAGCTGGACATGGAAGTGGTAGATCTTTTTTGATATACTACATGTCCATGACTATTAATGTGTTCTTACAGGCCCTTCAAGCTCCAGCATGCCATGAGAATCTTGTAAAAGTAGGTGGCTACATCTTGGGAGAATTTGGAAATCTGATAGCAGGTGATCCAAGATCAAGGTAAAACACTGTCTAAAATAACTGAAGTAGTAACACTTTCTGTGAAGTATCTGATGTCTATTTGATGTCCTAAAGGCCAGTTAACAAATGATTCAACTCTCGCTAGTAATGCATAAAGAATTGCCATGTCTACAAAACTGAAAAAATTGTTTTTCTTCCCATCTTTTAAGTCCCCTCATCCAGTTCAACTTGCTACATTCCAAGTTTCATCTATGTAGTGTTCCAACCCGAGCTCTACTTCTGTCTACCTACATCAAGTTTGTGAACCTGTTTCCAGAAATCAAAACTACAATTCAAGATGTGTTGCGCAGTGACAGTCAGCTAAAGAATGCTGATGTTGAGCTGCAACAGAGAGCTGTTGAGTATTTGAGGCTCAGTACTATTGCCAGTACTGATATACTGGTAAGTATAAAGACTTTTTCATTATTATTATTATGCACAAGCTCTTTACTTGTTGACAGAAGACACAGCTAAACTTCACTATACTTCTTCACCTGATTGCTTATAATGCAGGATTAAGGATCCACAATGTGGGTGCTGATTCTTTAGGTCTACCTAATTCAGCTACTTAATTAAGAGCTAAAGTCCAAGTTGTTATTGCAGTAGTGGGACAATTGACCATGAAAGCATGCTAATCTGGAACTGGAAAACCAGTAAAAGCTGGCATTGTACAGGGTCCTACAGTATTTGGATAGCAAAAGGTCTAGTGCTTTGTTTTGAGGAATTTAGTTGATGGTGGGCAGGAAGCTTGTTATTGTGCTGATTGTTTTGTTGGTTTTTTTTCTGTTTGCTCTGTAGAAGTTCACTGTTTTAACCTAGTGCTTTCAGGCCTGGCTTCTGCAGCATGGCACACTTAGTCTTGACAGCTGATAAATACTTGGCTCTGACTAGAAGCTTGGATAATGTGCTGTCAGTCTAGGTCTGCTTAACTTAAGGACCATTAGGTCTGAAAGGATCTAATTTTGTTTGGGTTTGGTTTTGCCTTGGTTTTTTGTTTTACCTTGGTTTGTTTGTTTATTTTTTTCTTTAATAGCATTGTGCTACAGTGCTCCTTTTCTCTTGAACTGCTTTGGGAATACTTCAGAAAATTTGAAATTTTTTTTTAAAAAGCAAGTCTACTCCCATCACTGTACAATAAATTGCATAGTTGTGTAATTACTTCTGTTTTTCCAGAAGTCTAATAAGGGTGTGTCTTTTCAAAGACTCAGGAGCTGGTTTGGCTCTATACAAGTGTAAGTTAACACATGTTTTTCTGTGATAAGGCTACAGTGCTGGAAGAAATGCCTCCCTTTCCAGAAAGGGAATCTTCTATTTTGGCTAAACTCAAGAAGAAGAAAGGTCCAGGCACAGTTACTGACCTGGAAGAGATAAAAAAGGAGAGGAGCTCTGATATGAATGGAAGCGCCGAACCTGCCTCAGTCAATGCCAGCGCTGTTGTGAGTTTAAAAGCTGCTGTTTCACTAATTTAAATGACACGCAAGTGAGAAAACAATTTTTCTTTTGGCTTTTTAGGGGTTTAAAACTTTCAAATATTAAAACTATGGGTGTTTCTTAGAAAGTAGTAGGGGAAGATACAGGTGCTTTCCCTCACTGCTTGCTTAGATGCAGTTTTCCTTTGGAACTCTTATGTAAATGGGGACAAACTGTCAGCAGCCTAAATAAATAAAAAATAAAAAAATCTTTTGCATTGTTAATTTCAAAAAATATTGCTATAAGGTTAGAAATGGGAATTTCCTTGCTGGTGAAATTGCAGTGAAGGTGGCATGATAAAAAGAATTTTATTTTGAAATCCCGGTTACTCCTTTTAAGTATCAGCTGTTCTTGTGCTTTGTCTAACGTGGTAGATATTTTGCATCTTGTTTTGAATTGTCATTAATTTTACTAGAAGTGGAGGACACCTAACTTCACACAGATGTCCTTAAATCAACATAATGGTTTTACTGTTTGAGAGTACCTTTCTAAGTTCAGTTATGGTAGACAAGGGCACAGCCTTGTTTCTTCTGAGCTGAAACTTCTGATTTTATTGTCAATTAAATCTGGAAGGATGAATCATTCCAATAATGTAATACTTGTTTCTGGTTTTAATGACTAGCATAACTTTCAATTACATTTGAGATGTAGTAGTAGATTACCTAAGAGGAGGAAACATGGTAGCGCACACTCTGCACACTTTGTTAAAAGCATAATCCTTTAACTCTTAGTCACTGCAATATGTAAGAGTATTGTTCCAAGTGCAGCATCTCTGAATGGCCAGAAATACCTTTCCAGCAGAAAAACTGCTATGCAATGTTTTGACTGCAAAACTGACCGAGCTGCCTAAGATTTAAAATTGTCTTATGTGTTAGGAGCTTCACTTTATGGGTTGCAGCCACATAAGAAACTGCTATGTTTGTTTTTAGTAGGTCTTACTGATCAGCCTCTGAGGACTTTTTGCCAGGGAATTTTTTGTTATACCGCATCAAATTCTGTCTGTTGTTTATGATAACTTTTAATTGGCATAAAACCCCAAAATTTCAGTCTCAATCCCAATGCATCTTACAAATCACCTCCAGCATATGTCGCATATTGTAGGCTGCTCACGTTTAGTACGGTAACATTTTGCTTGAGTCTGTGCATTGCTATTGCAAGTGATTTGGGCCCATGTATGTAACCTCACAGAGGGGAAAAAAGTGGGAGGAAAAGAAAACAACAAACCCTCAAAAGCCAACTATATCAGTACGTGACCATAGGTTGAAATGCAAGGTGATAACTATACTCATGAAGCGTATATCATTTAAAGCTTGTTATTGGACTGGGGAGAGGCATGTTGCCATAGTTTAGTTGTCTGTGCAAAAGAGAGAACTTTGTTTTAGTTTTGCTGTAGTGTACCACTAAAGTGTCTTGTCTTCCCTAGTCTACTCCTTCTCCATCTGCTGATCTGCTGGGTCTGGGTGCTGCCCCTATCACCAATTCAGCTCCTCCACCATCCTCTAGTGGTAGCCTGCTGGTAGATGTATTTTCAGATTCAGCTTCTACGGTTGCACCTCTTGCTCCTGGTTCTGATGACAACTTTGCAAGGTAATTAAGTCACTATGTAAGGAATGTGAAGAAGAATTTGTCTGTTAAAAGAGGATTTGAGAAAAAAATATACATAAAATAACTTTTGGCTTTGTTCCAGCTTTTTGAGCACATTACTAGGTGGTAGTTGGGCAGCAAGAGAGGTTTTCTTGAACTGTGTGCTGGATTTTTTATCTTTATTTAACATCTCTGCTCAAGGAAAAACTGAGTCTGTAGTAATGGACCTGAGAATGTTGGCCACACAGTATTGCCTAGTTTTCACAATGGTTTTGCTTCTTTTTTAAGCTAAGCGGCATGTGCATCTCAATACATCTTGAATTTGGAGGTTATCTGGCCTGATATAAATACCTTTATTCTTTTCGCCGTTAAGTATCCTTGTGTCTCTCCACTTATGGCAAACTGGTACTGGAACAGTGAGATGGATTCTATCCAGACGTATTTGTTCTCAGAATTTCAGGATATACTTAAAATTGTTCTGCTACTGTCTGACAAACAGGTGTGAAAATGGGAAATAAATAGTATAAGATTGCATAATGGCTTAAAAAATTCTCTTCTTACTGGCCAAAGAAACTTTTACTGTTGTCGAGGACAAAACTTGGAATCATGACAAGTTTACATTGCATCTTAATATAAAAAAGATAATTAGTGACACTGTTATGCCTGAATCATGGCACCCATAAAAAAATTAACTAGGCAATGCATTATTGTGGGTTTGAAGTATTTAAGATATCCTGTGTTTTTTTACTTAGAGGGCAACAAGTGATGTTTATCATGCTGTACAGTATCTAGACTTAAAGAAACCACATGAGCTTTTTAGAACTTCTTTTTAAAGAGGAAAATAAAACCCAGACAGCCCCCAATACTAGTAGCTTCATAAGCTAAGAATTCTTTCATTCTGCAGAAGAAAGTATAGCATTGTCCAACCTCTTGGTCTCTCTGTAGATGGTTAAATGCTTCTCTAATGATTACTGAGGAGTTGCCTTTTACAGTTTCCTGCCTCTTTTTAGTGCTGTTGTCACTTTTGTTTCTAATCCATTACTTGGGTAAGTAATTCTCTGTGTGCCTGTATATTCTTGCCTATGCTTAATATTTGTGTGTTTTTAAGAACTGGTTGTGCAGCTGTAGTTATAAGTGCCACTAAGGTTGATGAGGCCTCCTCTTCAAAGTGCGCATTTGTCATAGTAATATACATCTACATTTATGGATTTGAACTAAAACTTTTTTGTTGTCACAATTAAACACCTGCAAGGACTTGGCTCTTTAAGAGGTATAATCAGCTGTCTTTTGTCTTTGGAAAGAGTTGCTCGGTCCTAGCAATTGGGGGGGTGGGATGGGGGAGAGAAGTGGGGGAAAACGTTGCCTAATGCCTAAAACCTTTCTAGGTGTACTGAGCTAGGGCAGCTAATACATTTTCATGCATTAAACTCAGCAGTGCCATTTTTGAGGAAGGAGGTAAAAGAAATAACTAAGCACTAAGCTGTCTTTACTAACTCCTGCTATCTCTGTTGCTACTGCCTTTCTTCCTTTTGTGCTGCCTGAACTAGTCCTGACCTGGCTTCATCTGAGGTAGTTTCTGAGGAACCAGCTGATACTGTGCATGATGCTGATGAGCATTTTCACAAGTAAGCAATACTAAAACCTTGCAAGGCTGGGCAACTTCCAGAATATAGTTATAAAACAAAACTATATTGTGCATTAACTTAATACCAGCAAAACTGGAACAACATACACTGCCAGACCTGTGACTAGAACACCTCTGTAGATGCTCTGGATTTTGTGACAAAGTCATGAATACACAGGTTAGAATTTCCTTTTGAGTCGGTGCTATCACACACTGCTCTGAAATGAGGCAATGACAGTTGTATTTTAAATTTTGCAACTATTCACAAATAAAGGAAAAACAGAAGAGTAATGTGTCAAAAATACTGATATTAAGTGCCTTGTATGCAAAAGGTGGGTGTTTGCTGACCACCTCATCTACTTTTAAGTGAAGGGTAACAGAAAGGACTGAAATCACTGCAGGGTGAGTTTCTTTTCTCAAAGTGGAAGAAAAAAAACAGCTCTCAGTTGACTTCTGTGATACAGAACTGATAAAACAAGGGATTCTTTTTTCTTTCAGGTTTAAACAGTCAAATCTTCAAACTTTTCAATTCTGCATCAACCTAATGAGTTTCAGAAGTTCTCAAGAATATGAATAAGAAATTGTAGTCTGTTGCCTGGTCCTTTATAGAGACAGTGTGTGTGTATATAGCATTTTGTGACTTCCTTCATAGTTTCTTAGACATCCTATCAAAAATATGGTTTTAGTGTCCTACAAGTGGTGTTTTGTTGTTGTTTTTTTTTTTTGTAAAATTCTTTCCTAACTGCAGTTTTGTGCAAAGGCCTCTCTCACAGACTGATTCACTCTAGGTTAACCACAATCTTCATCCTCTGTGTAAACCCTCAAGTTTGGGGTTCTAAATATTGTTTAATATCACTCAATTTAAAATACACTTTCCCTCTCTTCCCCTAGGTTTGTGTGTAAAAATAATGGAGTGTTATTTGAAAATCAGTTGCTGCAAATTGGATTGAAATCTGAATTTCGACAGAACCTAGGTAAGATCTTTCAGGCCAAGTGGTTAGCTGTCTGCGTTACCAACCCCAACACCAGCACAATAGATAGGACTTACTTTCTACCTACTTAAGAGGGAAATGTGATTTCAGGCCTAATGTGTCTTCCTATGTAACCCTGTCTTCTGTGCTTGGGTTCTTGTTCTCGTGAACTTGTTGGGTTTTTTAGTGGCAAAGATGAAATGAGTGTTAAATGGTACTGTAAACTCTAGCTCTTGCTGCCTACTTGAAAGGTTGGTACAGGTAGGATTATAAAGGACCAGTTTCCTCAATTTTCGTGTTGCAGCATAACTTATTGTGATAACATGATACACAATAAATACTGGACATGCCTATTGTAATACATTAATGCAGAAGATACTGAAAACATCTAGGAAAGAGCTGGCTATGAACCACAGAGCAGTACCTGGATTGCTTGCTTCTCCCCGTCTGCATCACTTCTGGTACTGCAATAGCTTCTTTACATAAAAAGTAACGTGTTCTGGCTACTGAAGGACTTCCACTAATTATCTAACTAGCTGTGTGACAGGCACTATGGGAGAGGTCTGGTTTGGCTTAATCTGTTACTTCATCTTGAACTGTGAATATCTTGGCAAGATAAACCATGTAAATTATGCTTTGTTTTTAAAAGTTGTCTTCATGACAGGTAGAAAGACAAAGTAGTAGAGACTGGACATGCAGGTAATTCAATATGATTACATTTGGCATACTTAAAAATTCTGTCTGTTTTTTTCTAGGACGTATGTTCATATTCTATGGTAATAAGACATCAACACAATTCTTGAATTTTACTCCAACAGTAATCTGCTCAGATGACTTACAGTCAAATATCCTTAAATGCAGTAGCGTATGTGATCTTATTTGGGTTTTGTGTTTTATGCCACGCCAAATTATAATACGGCTGCTGGATAAAGACATGGTGTCCTAGGACATGAAAAGAGAAGCTTGCTGATAATTTTCTGAAGTTCTTGCAGAAAGAACAAGTCATGAGCAGACATGGAAGATTATATAGAGAATGTGTGGACATGATGGTAATTCCTTTATATAGCATGTCAAAGGATCTGCCATTTTTTTAAGTTAGAAATTCATTGATCATTTTCCTTAACCACTTCTTATGCCTGAATCTTCAGACAAAACCTGTTGACCCCACAGTTGATGGAGGTGCACAGGTTCAACAGGTTGTGAACATCGAATGTGTGTCAGACTTTATGGAAGCTCCAATCCTGAACATTCAATTCAGGTAAAAACATAGGATTCAAATGCTAGTAAATTAGTGAGATGACAGATGTTAAGTTTGTTCTTGTTCCCTTACTGAAGTGTAGAATATGGACTCACAGAGATTTGTCTTGAGTACCTGACTTAGTGAAAAATTGATCTAACTAAGCTTTAAGCTGCTAGGGGAAACAGGGAAATCCACTTGGAACAATGTGGTTGAAAAAAAACCCACAATAATCAAGAAGCAGCTACTGATGAAATGTCTCCATGACTTGTCTTTCTGCTATCTGTATAAAACAGCAGACTTCCTGTTTGCTTAAGAAATCTTGACAGGAATATGCACAATAACTTCTCCCTTCTGGAAACTAAGAGCATTCTGCATACAACTTGACCTGGAAATGCATGCAGTCAGAAATAGAATCTTATGTCTGCTCAACATCAGCCTTTGGGAAATCCTGATTTCTGAGCTACATTCTGTTATTTTACTCTATACTTGTTCTTACTGGTATGCTTTCTACAGGGATATGTTTTCACTCCTTTGGGTGTTATCCAAAAGAATAATATCCTATGTTGAAACTGAGAGGTCTTTATTGGAAGTTCTGCCTATTCACTTTCGCCATCTAAGCATATATATAAAAGCATATATTTAACATATAACCATATATACGCATATATTTAACAGTGGATTAAAACTCTGTCTTAGAAATAATATTTGCAGTTCATAGAATCTTAGAATGATTTGTGTTGGAAGGAATCTTAGATTTCCAACCTGAACCATTCTAAGATTCTGTGATTTCTACCCCCCTGCCATGGGCAGGGACACCTTCCACTAGACCAGGTCATTCAAAGCTCCATCTGACCTCACCTGGAATCCTTCTAGGGGAGGGGGCATCCTCAACTTCTCTCATCAACCAGTTCCAGCATCTTACCACCCTCACAGAAAATAACTTCTTCCAGTTGATGGATATTAGTCATAACAGTTGCACCTTAGTGTTCATCCTCATTTCCATGGTTGGTTCAGGCTAAGAGATTGCTGATACTGTGCTGCATACACTGTGTTCTTTCTTTTCCATGTGCAGGTATGGCGGAACATTTCAAAATCTTTCAGTAAAATTACCCATCACACTGAATAAATTTTTCCAGCCAACAGAGATGTCTTCTCAAGACTTTTTCCAGCGCTGGAAGCAACTGAGCAAGTAAGACCTTGTCTGGGCTTGGGCCTGGGCCCCTTGTGGTTAGCCAAGGGAAGAAAAAGGGTGTATTTGTGTTAGTAGCTGGGGCAGTGCCCTATCACATACTTAATCCTGTGAGTTATTGTCACAGTTTGACTCAGGTCCGACAACAATGCTCTCGATCCCCCCTCCCCCCAACCCAGGTAGGGAAGGAGAGAGAGAAAAAGAGAGAGACTTGGCTGGATTGAAAACTAAACTACACAGCTTTAATTAAAACACTAATGAATGATACAAGAAAATATATACAATTATATACAGATATATATTCAGGTATGGGCAAAAGCCTCTCACCTCCCCCCACCCCAGCAACTCCCACAGCACTTCCCTGAACTGGGAAGAGTCCCGAGGAATCCCAGAGCTGCTGCTGGAGAAAGCAGAGAGTTATGAGGGTCAGGAGATCTCGAGCCTAAGGGTCGACGGTGATGGATGAGCAGAGTCCTCCCTGGACGCCGGCCATGGACGGAAGAGAAGGGGAGAAGAAGAAGGAAGGAAGTTGTCTTCTGTGATCTCTGACCTTCCTCTGAGCTTACGTAGATATATGGAATGGAATATCTTTGGCCAATTTTGCTGTCCATCTAACTCAGCCTCCTACGGGGGGGTCACAGATCTCCCCATAGTGTCTGAGCCAGCAGAGTGCAGGTGCGGCCTTGAAGCCTCAGTAGTTAGAGAAACATTCCACTGTGTTATCAGCCTAGCAGAACACACTGTTGCTAGTTACAAGAGAGCTTACTGAAGGAAAAAAAAAATCAGTAAAAAGAAAAATTGGCTTCATCCTGGCTCAAACCAGGACAGTTATAAACTTCCCAATACATTGCTATTGAACATACAGTATATGTGTTGCACTGTGTATTCATCTTGCTTTGTCTTGCAGTCCAAAACAAGAAGTACAGAATATCTTTAAAGCAAAACACCCGATGGATGCAGAGATCACAAAAGCAAAGGTGGGTGGTGGTGTGGTACTTTTAATTTGTAGTGGTATAAGCAAAATTTGTTGAACTTGGTTTAAATGGCAGTTGGATCAAAACAGAACAGACTTGTGTAAGTCAAGAATGGCTTTATCAAGAACGGGAAAGACTTATTCAATCTTTTTTAGTTCTCAGTTTTCAAGAGGAACCTTTTTTCAGGAACAGGGTACTGTCAGCATTACTGTTGCTTCAAAAATTTTTTGTTGTTAAATTGGTATTCTTTAGTGTCTTGAATACTTCCAACTAAAAATTAGTCTACTACTTTTTTGCTAGTTGTTGATGGCTTTGCATAGATAAACTTGATATTGGTGTCCTGCTGTCCCCACACCTAAATCTTCTGGGTTTATGTCATAGATAATTGGCTTTGGATCAGCCCTTCTTGAGGAGGTAGATCCCAATCCTGCTAACTTTGTTGGTGCTGGTATCATACATACAAAAACTACTCAGATTGGATGCTTGCTTCGTCTTGAACCCAACCTCCAGGCACAGGTATCTTTTTGAACTAAATTCCAGTGTATATCTGAAACTTGTTAAGGTGTTTATTTAAAATCAGTATTGCAGTAGCTAACTGTGACTGCATAGTCCAACAAAAAATGAACTTGTAGCAGCTGGTCCTGGCCTAATTTTGTAAGCTGCTTCTTAATAGCAGTTCTCTTTCCTATTGGAAGAGACAGCTGTATTACTCCAGACTGCCCATGGAGTCTCATCTTCTCTTGAATGTTGGAAACTGTGTTTCTGTCTTGTGCACATTGAGACAAGATTAAGTATAATTCCCTTTGCCGTTTTAAATTACTAAAAGAATGATAGGTCAAAAAGGAAGGCATGAGCAAACAAACAATGTTAAGAATATTCTTCCTCAAGCATTTTGATAGAGGTTTTATTAAAGTTAACTGAAGACTAAAGTTTTGAGTGGTAAGTCTCCTGTTTTCTGAACTAAGAGGTGGTAGAGAGTCTCTGGACTTTTCCACTAGATTTATTTCTCTTAAAGAAAAAATTTGGACAATGCCTTGCTGTTAAAGCCTAGAAATACTAGATCGATGGTAACTCTGAACAAGGGCTTGAAGATCCACTGTAGCCCATGGTTTGAAAAAGCTGTGTTAATTAGTGGCTAGCTGCCTCTGAATGTTTTAAGTTGAAGTCTTTTGTCTGTGACAAAGTTAACAAGTAGTTTTCAATAGTTGACTGTGCATTCACTTAATGCCAAACTGTTTCAGAAGTAAATTATGCTTTATGTTCTTTTTCAGATGTATAGGCTCACACTACGAACAAGTAAAGAAGCTGTATCTCAGAGATTATGTGAATTGCTGTCAGAACAATTTTAATATTAACCATGTCAGTTTTGGTTTTTCCATTTATATCACTGTCATCATACTGCAAATAAATGTCTTGTACATCACTGTCTGAGTAATGCGATGTTAACAAGTACCAGCTCCCTGCCTTAATAGGACTTGACCCTTGTTTGAAATTAAGACTATAAAATGTGAAGAACAGGGAAGTGACTTTTTACATTAAAAATGGCTTTTAGTGTGTTACACAAAGGGTGTGAGGGCTGTCTTGTGGTCTCTTTTTTTTTTTTGTTCTTGGTTTGTTGGTTGTTGGTTTTTTTTTTTGCAGAGGTCAGGCTTTTAGACTTGTTAAAGGGAAATTTATTTAGATGTGCTACCCAAGGATTTCAACTGGAAATGGCTAGTAATATTCTGCCTTAGTGCCTTTTAACAGGTACTCCCTCTGCTCTGAGCTGAAAGAAACCAATGTAATATTGAATTCAGATGTTAATGTAGACTCAAAATTCTGTCAAGTTACACATTGTCACAAGTCTTGTACTGGATGGAAGGGCAGAATCCAAAATGTATTTAAATATGATTTAAGTAAGCATTTATGATCAGTATCTCCAATTTTCCTATTTGGTAAATACAATAGGACCAGAGTCTTAATCTTGTAATCCTTTACATCTTTGTGTTTTTTTGATCTTGTGAAAGTGGATTGAACACAAAAGCTATTGTTAATCCTTCTGTTTAATACAAATAATGAGGTGAGCTTCTCTGGTAGGTGGTGAATGAGTACATATGTGTTCATTGTTAGTAAAACTGAAGTTAAATATTCTGTTCTGTGTTTTTTCTGTTTCCCATCAGACTTAGCAAGTAATAGTCCTAATGATGTGATATAACTAACTGCGGAGTCTGGTATTGTATAAAAGTAGAAGTGGGCAGAAATGGGCCCTGGAGGTGCTGTAAATCATGCACTTAGATGAAAGTAAATTTAAATATTTTTTTTTCCCCAGTGTACAGTAATGTTGAAACTCAAGAGAGTGAGTAACTGATACCTGAGCAGTTTCCTGTCAGTCAGTGGTGGTAAATAGATCCAACATGGTATAAAGGCTTGTGTTAAAATGGAGAGTAGAACGCCCAAAAGTGTTAAGCTTTTGTAGTGCTTTTTACAACCAGAGCCTTTGTAACTTGCTCCACATCAGCAGCCTCTTTGCAGAAGTAATTGGCAACAACTTTGGCTCACACTCCTAAAACCTGGAGATGCAACAAAGGCTGCTGAAACAAAGCAGGTGAGGTAGTGCAGTTAGAAGCTGTTGGCAGCTGTCAGTGAGTACTACAGGTCACAATGAAGGAAGTCAGCTGCTGCTGACATGAGAAGTGAACCTCAGATGAAGGTTTTCTCAAGCTTACTTAAAGGAAGCCTGAGCCTGGTGTCTCACAATACATACAGCCAAGTATGCCCATGAAATAAAGGTTTTGAGTGATGGTGATGATATTGAAAATACACTTTAAAGTTATTTCATGCTGACTAGTGCACAGCAGGGGACAGGATTCTGCATGATTCAGTGTGCCTTTCAATTTTTTTTCCCTCTGTTTTTGAGTAGAATTATGGAACTGCGTGATTATAATTTGGTTTGGTTGAAGGCTAGTGATGGTACTTGTGTGCAAGTGAAAAATGAGGAAGAAAGGTTTGGGTGTGCTCTGTGGATTTTGGGAGATACTTTTGTTTCATAGCTACCAGAAATTGCTGGTAGCTATGGATGTTAAGACTGAAAACTTGGCTGTATATCTGGTCTTTCTGTAAAAGTTCTCCTGAACAGTTGGCCCTTTTATGGACTTTTAAGTAGTTAATCGCGACTCCTTGATCACAAATACTGTCTTTGAAAATCTTCATGAGCAGTTCCTGCAGTCAGGTTGGGCAGTTGGCAAAATAGTAATGGACTAGCTTATGTTTTGTGCTTTGGATGCCATATGGCTCTTTTAGTCCTTTTATCTTAACCCTGCTGTTGCCTGCTACATTAAAAATCCAGTGTGTTGAAATAAAGGGAGTCTTGGCAAAGATGTAGAGGAGCTATTTCAGTTGTTCCAAATCCAGTTGTATATATGTCCCTCTGAAAATCTTGTGTGCCCTCAGGACACCTCAAGACACTGCACTACTTGTGTTAACTTTGCTTTGGTTCAAGCTGTGCTAAACTACGCATTAAAAATGTGGGAAGGAGGGGAGTAAGGGAACGTGTCTTTTTCAGTGGTGACTGTATTAAGCTTATCACTGTTCACGCTTTGTATTAAATGTCAGCTCAAAGAAACCATGAGCAGAAAAGTGAACAAATTAAGGACAAGTACTTGATTGTTTTTTTTTGTGAATGATGGTTAATTTACCAAAGTGATGTATCCTGTCAAGCAGACAAAGTAATTTCTGCAGTAAACAGTGTTATTGTTTCTAAGTACAGTATTTTCAGGCATTGACATGTGAAAATAACTGAATAGCAAAATAGGTAGCATATGTTCATTCTTGACCTACACTCCAGTATGTAACATTTATGGTGATTGTCTTATTTGTATAAAACAAAGTTCTGTCAAATTAAGTGGATAATTTTCATATAGAAGACTATATATTAGACTATATTCATCAGAAGGATGTATTAAGATTAAATAAAAGATTAGAACAGTAATCAAACTGTCTTTTTTTGTCTGGAGGCATGGAAGTGTGAAGAATACTTACATGGAACAAAAATTGATGTATAATGGTAAATTTTTTTCTGTAAACTACTGGTGGGTTGTGTTCACTTTAGTCTTACTTGGCCAGCAGATTCTCTGCTCCACAGTGAGGTGAGATTGTTTATGGCTTTTTTGTGGGTGTGTTTGGTCACATGGTACAAATATTCTGCTGAAAAAAAAAAACCAACAAACTTGATGTAGAGTCTTTGTTCCTGTAGTGTTTAACAGTAAGTATATTAACAGTACCTGCTGAGGTAAAGTGGTGTAGCAGTGGGGTATTGTTGAGGCTGTGAAGCACAGACTTATATACACACAGTCAGGACTTGTAAAAAAGTTTGTTTAGAATATCTAAACTTCTAATTAACCTCACTGAAGCTTTAAATGTATGCTTCAGATTCTCAGTCCTTCTCTACAACTTGCTAAAAAAAATTAAATACCTGCGTACTATGAGCATTTGTGTTGATACAACTTTTTCTTAAATTAATTGCAAACAAAGCAGTAAAGAATACTGTTTATTAGCAGAAAGTAGAAATTGGTTGTCGGGTAACTACTGGCATCCTGTTAGACACGTATGGTCTTTGATTTCTTGCAGAGAAGTGTCCTGCAAATTTGTGCTTTGTCCAAAAGCCACACATCTGTGTTAATGATATTTCTGGAAACATCTCACCACATTAAGGGTGCTTGTAGAGACCTAAAAGTTAGCTTTTGGTTCCTGTAGCATCATGCTTTCTGATAGCAGCTGTGTATGCGTGACAAGCACGAGTGCTGTGTCCACTTTGAAAGGAATATGGTATCCTAGTTGTTTCTTCACCCAGTGAAGTAATGGGCTGTTCCACAGGTCCTAGTTAACTGTAGTGAACCTGACTATTCTCAGTAAAATTAATTGGTCAAATACTGGGAAATAAGTCAGCAAATTCAGTTCCTTCTACTTTATTTGAAAGTCAAGTATTGTACAGTGCATATGCCAGTTCTTAGCCTCTAGTCAAATATCACTCTGGGCAAGGCCACACAGTCTGACAGGGTTTTCCCTCCCAATACCCACCCTGCCCTTTCCTTTCCCACCAACCCCCTGCACCCTCTGCCCCCCTTAACCTCCTGCTGTTCAGGGATAATTTATCAGTTAACTTCATTGACACTCCAGGTTGCTCCTCAGGAAGCCTCACTGCAAGGCTATCCTATATAATCAATACAAGAGAACTCCCAGCAATGAGCAGTCACTGTGGAAGTACTAAGTTGTGATCAGTGTTTACTTAAAAAAAAAAAAAAAATTAATAAAAGTTGGTATCTCGGGCCATCTGGAGGTCTGTCTGGCTAATATATGCAATTTTCGAAGTTACAAACACAGCCCCTAAATACAGTTATTTCTGTGACAAGCCTTTTCCTAGGTTTGTCTGGATCTTGGCATGGTAGTTGGAATTCCTTCTTAAGAAGCTGAAGTGGCCTACAGCAGCTGCATAGTGTGTTGACTGTCATCTTCTCAACATTCAGCCTGTTTGGAGGAGAGAGTAGATCAGTTAGGATTTGTATACAGTATTTTAGACTTACAGCTTTTCAAGTATTTGAAGGTTGTTTTTTTTTCCTTATGGTGGAACATTTAGAGGAAGGAGCACAACCCTTTAGAGTTTAGTGGTTCCGTCAGCTGCAGAACTACAAACTGCAGTAATTCTCATGACTGCTGCAGATGTTCAGGTGTACTGAGCGTCTGCCTTCCTTTTTAAGACTCAGTTTGCAAAGGTCTTACACATGATAGGCCTTAGACCTCACTAGGACACTAATAGGATTTGTTTTCCCCATTCTCCTTTTGCACTTTTGAAAATCATAAAGTATATATTTAAACTTTTAAAATATTGTGCATTGGACTACTTAGAATTAATTGCAAAAGGTCCCTGGTATGGTCTGTTAACAAAGATGCTAAATTGCATGTGATCCTTTTGCACAGTTCATGGAGGAAGGAAAATCCATTTCCTCCTCTTAACTCTTAGCGCCAGAATCTAAGCTGATGCCTGCATAAAGTCAATTGTGGGCTGTGAGGTCAGTTATCAAAGTAGTAATAGCCGTGCATATCTTGCTGAATTAACAGGAATAAAGCACAGGTTGGTGAAATTACAATTTGGCTAAGCAGGTGAGATTTTGATAATCTGATAGTAGTGTTGGTCTGTTATACTGTTGCTTTTCTGACCATGTCCAGCCAACTGGCTGCTGGACTTGCTCCTATTTTTTTTCCTTTGTCAGTGTGAAGTTGTACAAATTTAGGCTAGAATTCATCTGTAGGAACAAGAGAGTTGTGGAAAAAATATTTTTGTAAAAATCTCTATAAAAGGGAGAAAAGTCTGCTTGGTTTAACCACAACTTTGTGAGTGATTATGATGAACCTTAGTAGTTTTCAAAATCTTCCTCCAGGCTTTACAGAAAACTCAAGTTGCTCAGTTTTCAAAATGTTGAAGTCAATTTGAGGGGGACAGCATTTAGATTCAGGTTTAATTTAAATTAGTTTTTGCAAAAGCAAACCCCTTCATTGGTATCCTATTCTTGAACACTGTATTTGATTGGATTGTTGGGAATATAACAGTTTTAATTTTTTCCCAAAGAACTATGAACTCTGTAAATACTCCTGCAGTAAGTTTACTTTGATAAAAGCCTTGATTCCCTGTCTGCATAGTTTCCTCAAGTACATGCGGTTCTGATTGATCTTTAGACAGCTGACTTGGAACTATAAAATACCCTGAATTACACTATTAGGAGAACATAAGGAAACAATGAGATAAATTCTGATTTTGCTATCTTGGATGTTTTGAAAACAGGTGTTTGTAGTCTAACTGAACTTTTCTATATTTAAAAAAATATAACTAAAAAAAACACAACAACAACAAAAGCCCCCAAAAAGTTCAATACTGGTCTTTTTTTTTTTTTTTTTTTTTCCTTTTAAAAAAAGACTTGAAGTGAGACAACATTCCTTGTTCAAATTGTATACCAATGTACTATGTGGCCTTATTAACTTGTTTCTAGTTAGCTGGCTTATACTGCAACATTGTATTGCTGGGTAGATTCCAACTGCATTTTTTTCCCCTGAATTATAGAGTGGTAGTTAACAAACACTGCTAGTTACAGATCACAAATAAGAAAAACTTCAGTATTAATACAGTTTCTTGGCTATCTTACTTTGATGAAGATGGACATGATCCTTCACATCTGCTTAAAGTGATATTTGTAGAACAGCCTTTGTAAGTTATTTTTTCCTCATACGTGAGTTCTCTACAATGCTCTGTCAAACGTAAAAAGAAAAAAATTATAGCAGAAATTTGTCTTGGTTTCTTGAGTGATGAGAAGCCTCCCCAGTTGGTTTAATGGAAAGCCATTCTTATTGCATGAAACAAGTCAAATATGAGTAACACAGCAGATAAAGTTTTAAACTAGGCAATGAAGATGCATGAGGGTTACCCTGGAGGACAACTAGTATAATGCAACTTGCTGGAATTACAAATGAGGAAAAAAAGTCTTGTTAAGAATATACTGTGAATTCAATCCAGCAGGAGAAAACCACTGATAAGGACACAAAGACTCAAAGTAACTGACTGGCTAATTCTGGTGGAGTTATTTCTGGTTCAGAGACTTTGTATTAAATTTTACTTATTTGAAAAATAATTTACTCATTTTGAGGATTTATTTATAGGTAGCCAGAAATTCACAACTTAAACTGACTGATGTCTGTCTTTCCTTAGTAGATAGAATGCATAATTCTACATAGCAGGTAATTATTATATGTATTGATCTTGCATGTTCTTCTGACCTGAAGCAAGACACTAAGCACTTTATGAAGCAAAAAGCTGATTGAAAATTCATATTTTCCAACAAGTTTAAAGACTGTATTTGAAGTTTATATAAAGAACAACAAAGATGTTGAATACTGTAAAGACTTATGTACCTCTCGCACTGCTCTTGTACAGTGCTCTTCTGAGCACATTCAGGTTCCCTGCTTGAAGTGTTATGAATGAAACCTGAAAGTTGTTGTGTGGAAGGCTCAGTTAATCCTGCAGTAGGAATTTGGGAAGTTGTTATTTTAAAATAAGGCAACTAATAACTGGACAGTAGACTAAGGTATTATACCTGTGCCTCATAAATTAAGAGCTCAAAGCTAGGCCTGTATTTAATTTTTCTTTCTGGACTGAAAGGTGGTGTTAATATTCTGCAAGACTGAAAAGTAGCAGAATTGCTCAGTTAAGGGCTGAAAAATGTGCAGATAAAGGAGAAGAACTTGTTTGCAACTTTGTGAACTCATTAAATAAATACTGGGAGATACTTCCTGCTAACTGCAAGGAGTAAACCCAGTAATGGTATAGTTCGGAAGATACTGTTCTGTAGCACTTCCCTTAGGGGAAAAAAAAAGTGAATAGAACTGAAAGCAGGTATAAAAACCATTATTATACTGGGAAAAAATCCTTCTCCTTATGATAATTCTATTCTGTGAGGTTAAAATTATGAGGATGCATGAAAAACTGAGTGAAAGGGAGTGGGGCAGTAGAAAGAATCCCATCTCCTTGGGTCACAGTATCATTTCCTGATGCTCATGCAGTCAGTCAATTTGGGTCTCATTTCTGTTAAATAAATCCTGAAACCAGACTCTTTGGTCCTGCATTACTATGTGACAGTGGGAGGAAGGAGAGATACTGTATTCAGTTGCTTGCTCTGCAAGTAGTTAATTCTGCCATGCCTTGTGATGGAGCTGACTGACCTGTACAAACTCCATTTTTCTGACAAGATTGACAGTGAAAACACTTATGATGAAAGGTTCTATTACAGGTGACTATTCCCACTCTTAATATATTGTTTCTTAAGTCACCTTTTGAGAGTATTAATTAACCATAAATTCATTTTCCTTAGGTGACTATTTGTGACCCTTTGTGTAAATCAGTCTTCTGGAGTAAGCACAGTAGGTGATGAGTTGCCTGTGGTGTACTGCTTTGCTTGTTCTTTTTTGCTGTTAAAGCTAAGTTTCTGGTTCAGTTGGTCTGATTGTAAGGGCAGAATGGAGGATTTTGTGTGAAGATTCACAACAACTAAGGAAATAGCATGTAGCTCTGTGGAAAACATTTGAACATGTTTCAAAGATAAAATGCAAATACTTAAAATACCATTATTAAGCAGGGTAGAAAAGGGCAGGCCTATTAGGATGCTGCACATCCCTCCTAATTCTTGAAAATGGCAAGTGAAGGCTCTTACTGGTGGTGAGGTTGTACTTTCTTTAGGAATTTAGGAAAACACCAAGAAAATGAGACAGTGGCATATGATAGTGGAAAAGGCAACAAGGAAAAATGCATTATGATATGGCTAAAGTATACTTTCCAGATAGTTTCTCCTTTGTATGTTGAACTCTCCCAAAGAAAAATGTAAAAATGCAATATAGCTGAAAGTGAAATGCTAACTTTTTTCTGGGTCCTCAAACGGTGGTTAAAACAAATAAACATATCAACAAGAACCACAGGAGGAATCTGCCTTTCATTCACAGCTTTAACATTGAGTTCATGTGTCATTCTGATTTATTTGTAGAACAGTTAATCCATATCCTAGGAAGTGTTGAATAAAAACTGCCTGCCTCACTGTTTCTTCACTATGAGGGTGGTGAGACTCTTGAACAGGTTGCCCAGGAAGTTGTGGATTCCCCCTCCCTGGAAATGTTCAAGGCCAGGTTGGATGGGGCTTTGAGCAACCTGGTCTAGTGGAAAGGGTTCCTGCCCTTGGCAGGCAGTTGGAACTAGATGACATTTAAGGTCCCTTCCAGCCCAAACCATTCTATGATTCTTGTTCATCTGCACCAGTGTTCCTGACTCCTGTACTGTAGATCCTAAAGTAGGACAGATGAGTTTAAACCCAGTAGTGAGGATGTTGCTTTGTATGCTTCTCTTTACATAAAGTTGTGCAGAAATTGTAGAATGTGGTATTCCTTCAGCCAAAACATACTTGGTTTTAAATATGCTCAACAGCCCAAGAACATCACTGTACCTTCAAATCTGGGAAGACACTATCCTGCAAAAGAAATACCAACAAATGCTCAAGTATGCAGAAAGAGCATATAAAAGTTATCAGGAGGACTGCAGGGTAAGTCAAGAGATGCCTTTTACTCTTACAGGCTATTTCTCCTTCAGTGTTTAACTGAGATTTTAGGATTAAAAACCCAGTGATTCTGTGACTATTCTGATACACATCCTGTCAGACTCCTTAACTTGAACTTTTTCATGTTTCCATCAGTATATAGCAGGGAACCTGTTGTTATGAAATCAGATTTCAGACAACTACTGCAGAAATGACACAAAAGATGGAGCCAAAACATACAAATGGTATCATAGCAAAAAAAAAAAAAAGAGTAATATATGTATTCATACACTCATTAAAGAAAAATGTGGTAAAAAAAAACCCATGGTACCAGAATTGATATGGATATACTTTACCTTGTGGTACTGTTAATGGTACAACAGAAGACAAGGATGTTGGAACTACAGAGATGAAAGAAGGAGGTGATATAGTGTGGGTCGTGGCTAATGTTGTTGTTTGCAAAGAAGTCCTTTCAGCTGACTTTGTAGAAGCAGTAGTAGTAACACTGGGAGCAAAAGTAGTTGTAGATAAAACAGTAGGGATCAAAAGTGGAGTGGACTTAATAGAGATACTTGCAGGAGCTACTAATGAAGATGTTTTGCCAGGTGGAGTAAATGTATTTTCAGAGGAAAAATATGTGGTACTCTCAGCAGTCCTAAATTTTGAAGTAGTGAGGGGCATTGGTGTAGGCATCGGGCTGATGGTTGGGGCCAAAGCAGAAGAGAATGTAGAAGTGGCAGCAGGTGGCAGCTGGGTGCTGAGCAGGGTGCTGGAGGCAGGTGTAGAGCTGGGACTTGGAGACATCCTTGTCAGAGGGACCTGGGTGCTGCTAGCAGAGCTGACCTCTCTGGAGACAGAGGTCTTGGAGGTGCTGCTGGCAGAGGTCACGGCAGTGGTCTTCTTTGTGGTAAGAGGTGGCACAATGTGTGGCACAGTTGTCATTTTGTGGGTGTAGGCTGCTGGGAGGAAAGCACAAATCAACTGAGGGTAGCAGGACAAGAGAGCAAGATAAAGGAGGTGAAAAGAAGCCCTGCGCTAGGGCCTCAGGCGAGAAAAGCAGCCCTGTATCTCACTGAGTCTTGCTGGGCAAGAGGGAGGAGTGGTTCTCTGGCTCCTTCCCTGAGTGTCCCCATCCTTCTGAAATTCAGCTGGGAGCAGTGTGTATGCCAGTTCACAGTGGGTTGACCCTGCCTGGATGCTAAGAGCCAGCATAGCCACTTGCTGCCCCTTGGCGGGAATAGGAAAAGAATCAGGAGTGCAAAAGAAAAAAACTAAACACATCCAGGTACAGACTGTTTTCAGAAGTGAAGATAACTAAAGGAAAAACAAAGCAAAAACCACCCATGAGTTGCAAAGGCATCCTCACTGGTGGCCAATGCCCAACCAGTCTCTGAGCAATGGCTGCTTCTCTCCATCTACTCTGCCCTAGTGAGGCCACATCTGTAGTACTGTGGCCAGTTCTGGACTCCCCAGTACAAAAAAGACAGGAAGCTCCTGGAAAAGAGTCCAGCAGAGTGCTATGAGGACTAGTAGGGGACTAGAGCCTCTCCCTTAGGAGGAAAGGCTGAGAGACCTGGCTCTGTTCAGCCCAGAGGAGAGGAGACTGAGAAAAGATCTTGTCATAGAATCATAGAATGTATGGGATTGTAAAGGACCTTCAAGGGTCTTCTAGTTCAGAACCCCCTGCAGTGCACAGGGACAATTTTAACTAGAATCTTGAAATCCCTGATGAGCTCGCATGCATTGGTGATCATCAGGTCCAGTGTCACATCCCCTCGGGTAGGGCCATCTATTTCCTGGCTTAAGAATTTGTCCTCAAGGGACGCCAGTAGTTTTCTGGATTTCCTACAGCTTGCCACGTTACGAGGTGGTTGAAATCCCCCAGCAGGATAAGAGCCTGTGAGCTCGATGTCTACTGGAGTTGAAGTAAATGTTTCATCAGGAGGTTCCTCTTGATCAGGTGGCCTGTAATAGGGAGTCTCTCCTTGGTCACTCATTTTGGGTCAGTTATCCTAACTGTATCCTCAGCCAACCTCTTGCCCAACCATGCCAGCTCCCAGGCAGGAAGAGGGAGAAAGCCTGGATGTTGTGCTGGCATTCCTCAGTAACGTATATAAAGCATTTGTGTGCGATCAAAACTTGCTTGGATACACATGTAAAGCACAACACTAGGCAACTGATTAGGAACAGAAATGAGGTACATGGTAGCCAAGGGCAGTACACAGGCCAGGAACGAACCAAGTCCCAGGCTGGACAAAGAGAGCAGAAGGGGATGTCCAAGTACAAAAACAAATGTGCAGGCAGTGAATTGTTCATGGAAGGAATGAAAGGGTGGAGAAATGAAGAAGGGTGAAAGGTGGGAAGAGCAGGCAGGGCATTGGGAAGGGTAGAAGGGAGCCTTACTCGGGAGTGAGGAACTCAGCCATGTTGAGGACACAGTTGAGGAGGGAGAAGAAGCAGGCGAAGGCAGTGGGCTGGTTTTGGCAGTGGAGAGCGTGGAGGACTCTGCTGCAGGCAACTCTGTTGGAGCACTGGTCATCAAGGAAGACAGCTTGGGCCTTAGGGTTGTAGGGGTGGGCTTGAGGCTGGTGGTTGAGGCCAAGGTGGAGAGGACTGTGGAAGTGGCAGCAAGTGGCAGATGGGTGCTGAGCAGGGTGCTGGGAGCAGGCGTAGAGCTGGGATGTGGAGATGTCCTTGCCAGGGGGACTTGGGTGCTGCTAGCAGAGGTGGCCTCTCTGGAAACGGAGGTCTTGGAGGTGCTGCTGGTGGCGGTGGTAGCGGTGGTCTTCTGTGTGGTAAGAGGTGGCACAATGTGTGGCACAGTTGTCATTTTGTGGGTGTAGGCTGTTGGGAGGAAAGCACATGTTGGTTGAGGGTGACCATGTAAGATATGAAGGTGGGTGCTGTGCATATTTCTGGCATAGAGTGATAGCTGTAGTGTACAGTCAAGGAAGTCAGGACTGGTTTCTACATATTCTGTG
>NW_009952982.1:241138-317523 GCF_000747805.2 Chaetura pelagica | reverse complement strand
GCCATGTTGAGGACACAGTTGAGGAGGGAGAAGAAGCAGGCGAAGGCAGTGGGCTGGTTTTGGCAGTGGAGAGCGTGGAGGACTCTGCTGCAGGCAACTCTGTTGGAGCACTGGTCATCAAGGAAGACAGCTTGGGCCTTAGGGTTGTAGGGGTGGGCTTGAGGCTGGTGGTTGAGGCCAAGGTGGAGAGGACTGTGGAAGTGGCAGCAAGTGGCAGATGGGTGCTGAGCAGGGTGCTGGGAGCAGGCGTAGAGCTGGGATGTGGAGATGTCCTTGCCAGGGGGACTTGGGTGCTGCTAGCAGAGGTGGCCTCTCTGGAAACGGAGGTCTTGGAGGTGCTGCTGGTGGCGGTGGTAGCGGTGGTCTTCTGTGTGGTAAGAGGTGGCACAATGTGTGGCACAGTTGTCATTTTGTGGGTGTAGGCTGTTGGGAGGAAAGCACATGTTGGTTGAGGGTGACCATGTAAGATATGAAGGTGGGTGCTGTGCATATTACTGGCATAGAGTGATAGCTGTAGTGTACAGTCAAGGAAGTCAGGACTGGTTTCTACATATTCTGTGTTTTTTTTTCAAAGATCAATGGGAGGGTCCATGACCCCAAAGATGTCTTATCCCATCCTGCTTCTTTGGGGAATTGCAGGCTTGTGATGGCTCTGAATGATTTCCTTTAGGAATTTATGCCTGTCTCCTTCCTTCGGTAGCTTTTGAGAGGGGAAGTGGTATCTCTGCTTTTGTATGTGTTTCTGTTGGTTCACAGATAGTATATAATTTGCCTGCTGCAGCCTGTGCTGGATAGGATCCAAAGGCGATCTGAGGCTACTGAAGGGACAGTCATTAACCATGCATGACTCTTAGTTCTCTCTTTACCAGAGCACCCACTTGTTAGTATTTTACTAGATGGAGTCTTAGCTCCGGTTGGCTCTCTTACTACAAAGAAAGGGATGAGATAAAAGAATGGTTGAGTCTTGGCAAGTATTCTAGGCAAAGCATGTTGTGGCATCTCCTCAAAGTAGGCAAGACAACCCAGGCATGCAGATTCTGATGGGTGTAAGTGGGAGTACTTTATCCTGGACTTGAGTGTACACCTTCTTGCCCACCCAGGTTCAGCACAGGCCGAACAGATGGCATGTGTTCCAGAGCCAAACCCCTGAAGTGACATGGGAAAAGGATGCAGTCAGGGTTATGTGCAGCCCAGTCTCAGGACCTGCCTGGGTCCCAGGAGTTCCATAGCAAGACCAGTGGGAGTTGAGAAAACATACCAAAACTATATCTTCTGTGGGACATGCTGCTTAGAAGAGAATGATAGGAGCTGGAAGAAGCAGGCTGAACAGCAGGAAGGGCCAGAGGGAGACTTACCAGGATGTGATGGTCTCAACCGTGTCAAGGACACAGTTGAGAAGGGGGAAGAAGCAGATGAGGCTGAGGTGGCAGGTAAAGGGCTTGGAGACATCTTTGTCAGCAGGACTTCTGGGCTGCTGGCAGGGCTGGTCTCTCTTGGGACAGAGGTGCTGCTGGTGGATGTGGCAGGAGTGGTCTTCTGTGTGATTAAATGCTGCACTAGGTGTGACTTTGTTGGTATTCTGTGGGTCACAACTACATAGAGAAAAGCACAGGTTTATTTAGGATGGTAGGGCAAGAGGGGAAGGCAAAGGAAGCAATTCCCAGGCAGAATCACCAGGAATGGGGATGGGGGTAAGAAAGGCAGGATCTGACCCTACTGAGTTGAAGTGGGCAAGATGGACAAATGGACCAATGGCTACCCATCAAAAAAAAAATAGGGCAAGAACTGAGCCTGAAGGGTGCACTCTGACAATTCAGCACCCCCTTCCTCTTCCTGGAGCTCCTGAGGCAAGAAGAGCCTCTCTGGATGTGTACATCTCCCCTCCAAGGCATTCAAGACTGGGCAAGAACATCATCTATGAAAGCTGGGGTCAGTGAAGTAGAGTCTAAGGCCAAAGATATCTTTCAACTTCCTCTTACTCACCTACTGGGAGTTGGTGGGACAGAGGGGTTTCTTGGGTTCCCTCACTCTCTGTAAAGTAAGGAAGAATAGATATTAGTAACAGCTGGGAGCCGGTAAGGTTCCTAATTAAAGTGGGTTGTGATACTTCTGCAGAGGAAGCTGTAAGTATTGGCACAAGTAGACAAAGATGTGTGCAACCCAACAGTACTTTGTGGGAGATACATGTACTGGAAGAGAGTATGCACCTGCCTTCCCACTACACTAGACTTCACCCTGCACACTGTTCTCAGCCTCTGGTGTCAGTTGCTAACCTAGTAATTCCCATGGCCGTACAGACTCAGAGATTGTCCTTTTTGGCATATGGAGTAGCTGACATCCCAAAGGATGATTTCCTTTTTTTTAACATTTCTTTTCAGGAGAATCTGTTACTATTACTATGGGGAACACATCTGTGAATTTTCAAAAACAGGCTTCAAAGCATGGAGATTTTGCCTAAATTTGGAGAAAGTGTAGAGTATGGCCTTGAATAGAAATGTTAGGTTTAAGATGATATTTGGATGTCATATACTTTCTCCATTAGCAAGATGCACAAATTTCCTAGACAAAGCTGCTGCACAAAGCTTGTTTGATTATGCTTTGGAGCCTGCTTATATAGTTAGTTAATAGGTTGGGTGCTCCTTGGATATGACTGCATAACCAGTGGAAAAGAGGCTGAAGCTGAGCTAATAAATCCAACTGGAGCTGAGCTGACTCACTGCTTAAAAAATTCTGCTGTGTTTCTCAGCTGATTCACACAAGTGGTTTGGTTGTATTTTTAAATGACTGTCTATATCCTTTCTTTTTCTACATAATGTCAATCTGCAGTTCTGAGCATTTCTGGTTTACAAAACTCCCTTCTGGAAGCCTGCTTCATGCTTTGGAGTCTTATGCTTGGATGTTGAGAGAGCTTGCAATGCTTTCCTAGTGGAGCAACTATCTCAACTGTGTATACAGTAGGTTCAGCATGATTTATTTTACACAGTAACACTAAAAACCTACCAGTTGTTGACTTCATTGTGAGATGAGGTGATGCTGATGAAGATCTTGGAACTGTGATTTTTGAGGTTATTGTTGGATTTGTAGTCTCAGGAGATATAATAGCTGCAGAAGAAGAAATACTAGGTACTTTCAGTAGAGGACTTGTGGTAGAGCTTCTTGTTACTTTAGGCTGCACTGTTGTGAAAAAGAAGAAAAATATAAAAATTGAAGGACAAAAAATAGCTCATTGCAATGTATTTATAATGCGCCTATGTAAACTGAAAATTATTTTGAAGTAAAAGTACTATATTAATAACTAGTAGTTATTAATAACTATTAGTAGTAACTACTGTTAAAAAACATTACCTATTAGCCTAAACATTTGAGAGAAGTTATGTCTAATCCTTTGCTATTATGTGAGTGAATACATTAAATAGTTCATGCAAAAGTGTTACACATAATTCTTAATCACTTTAAAGCAAATTTGGCATACATACTTATGCATAGCAGCAAAGATGGAATTGCATTTTATTATTCAGACAGTCAACTGTGTAACTTTTTCCCAATACCATTAGTCTTCATATAAATAAGCAAAATTTCTAACAAAGATCAGTGCAATATAGATTCCTTTCCTGGATCAGGCTGTAGGGCTTTGGTAGACTCAGTCATACATTTCCTTGAAGGACTTCTGCAATGGTCAAAGTGTTATATGGCCAGTCACCACTATGAACTGTGATGAAATTTTGTGGGATTTTGTACATCATATAATAGTTTGTATTGGTAGGGACCTTTAAAGGTCATCTAGTCCAACTCCCTGCAATGGACAGGGACATCTTCAACTAGATCATGGAGCACTGAGGACTGCAGAACTGGCTGCAGTACTGCAGGTGGGGTCTCACCAGAGTGGAATAAAAGGGCAAAATTACCTCCTTCTACCTGCTGGCCCATGCTTCTTTGATGCAGCCCATGATACAGTTGTTTTTGTGGGCTTCAAGCACACAAGGATGGCTTACATTCAGTTTTTCATCCACTAGTACCCCCAGCTCCTTCTCCACAGGGCTGTTCTCAATCCCTTCATCCCCCAGCCTGAATTGATACAGGTGCAGAACCTTGTGCTTGGCCTTGCTGAACCCCATGAGGTTCACCTGGGCCCACTTCTTGAGTTTGTCCAGGTTCCTCTGAACAGCATTCTGTTCCTCAAGTGGCTCAGCTGCACCACTCAGCTTGATGTCATCCATGAACTTGCTGAGGGTGCACTTAATCCCACTGTTTATGTCACTGATGAAGATATTAAACAGTACTGGTCCCACTACAGACCTGTGATTCCATTGTTCACCAGAAACAAGACAGAAGTCCTTATTCACTAACAAAGATACTTCAATATTGTTATTTGGAAGTGCCTAAGTATACTCAGGATACACTGTTCTCTCAGTTTTGTTGTGTTGGGGGTTTTTTGTTTGTTTTTTTCTTTAGATGTCTAACAAATATTTATCTGAATTTTTTTTGTGGTAATTATGATACCAAGTTACTTCTAAGGGATGTGGAACTGGTAACAATACTATATGATGCAAAAACATTTATGAGGTACTGCTTACCTCATAAACACAAACCAGGACACATATCAGTATGTAAGTACTAGTTTGTCAACTACATAAACTAACCTGTTGAAGGTGGAGATGCTTCAGGTGTGGTACTAGTGCTTTCATCGCCTGTTGAGTAAAGGTTATGTTTGTGAATTAAAGCATATTAAAATATTCCAAATACAGCAAATTTCAGATTGAATTAAGAGGATTGTGTTCATCAGTGAGATATTCCTGGAAATGCTTAATATTACAGATTTCAGTAGTAAACTTCACATTAAAGGAATTAAACAAAGACCATGGAATTAATACATCTCAGATTAATAATGAACACAAGTAGGTTTTTGGTAACTTTCTTTTGATTTTTATGCTTAAGGGCACCTCACTTTCCAGGGATAAGGGAAAAGTGAATAGAGATCTCTAGCTGAGATCCTAATGACATAAGATAGAATTCTTTAATATGAGAAAAATTGTACTTGAATTATTTACATTGGCATTAAAATACAAACTATGCAGTTAGTCTATCCAAAACATTGTTAAATAAAGGTAGGTTTTCAAAGAAGTAAACCATATGGTAATAAACTTGAAGTTAAAGTAATTTAAAAAATATATATCTAAAAAAGATATTTGCTAAGTTGAGTCCATTAGCTAGGTATCTTCTATATGTTATCTTTTTTAATGAAAGGTGATGAATATACCCAAGAAGCACAGATCTGATGAGGCAGGCCCTCACGCAGATCAGAACACCAATACACCTTCAGGAAGACTCACATTTTGAAAAGTATTCACATATACAATGAGCATAACTTTCCAATGTTGCTAATTAAAATCAATCGAGATCATCCAACTTCACTATAGCATTCCCTACCCTAATCCTTCTTTTAATTAGTTTTTAATTCCCTTATTTACAAAACTGGAGTAACCTGAAGACTATCAGGAAAGACTATAGAGCATTGAGAGAGGTGGTGAAGGGCTCGAGCACAGGTAGTGTTTTCATCAGTCCTTCCAGGTAAATGGAAGGGCCTGGAAAAGATGGGCCTAACTGGAAAAGTCAACAAAAGGTTACAGGAGTGGTGCTTCAGTTACAGGGCTTCAGTTCCATAGACCACAGGACCAATTTTGAAAAACCTGGTCTCTTGGAGGCTGATGGGCTTCACTTGTCTGAGAAAGGGAGAGAATCTTTGGCCAGAGGCTGGACAATTTAGTTAGGAGGGCTTTAAACTGGTGAAGCTGGGGGAGGGAACCCTCAACTTATCCCACACCCATCACCTTGAGGACAGAGCCAGTAACAGATGCCCTGGCCCTGCAGGAGGATTGAAGGACAACAGGAAAGCATCTGAACTGCAAAATGTAAACCATGCCAGCATGACTGCTTTGAAGGGGGCCCATCTTAGTTGCCTCTTTGTGAATGCATGAAATTTTGTGGGATTTTGTACATCATATAATAGTTTGTATTGGTAGGGACCTTTAAAGGTCATCTAGTCCAACTCCCTGCAATGGACAGGGACATCTTCAACTAGATCATGGAGCACTGAGGACTGCAGAACTGGCTGCAGTACTGCAGGTGGGGTCTCACCAGAGTGGAATAAAAGGGCAAAATTACCTCCTTCTACCTGCTGGCCCATGCTTCTTTGATGCAGCCCATGATACAGTTGTTTTTGTGGGCTTCAAGCACACAAGGATGGCTTACATTCAGTTTTTCATCCACTAGTACCCCCAGCTCCTTCTCCACAGGGCTGTTCTCAATCCCTTCATCCCCCAGCCTGAATTGATACAGGTGCAGAACCTTGTGCTTGGCCTTGCTGAACCCCATGAGGTTCACCTGGGCCCACTTCTTGAGTTTGTCCAGGTTCCTCTGAACAGCATTCTGTTCCTCAAGTGGCTCAGCTGCACCACTCAGCTTGATGTCATCCATGAACTTGCTGAGGGTGCACTTAATCCCACTGTTTATGTCACTGATGAAGATATTAAACAGTACTGGTCCCACTACAGACCTGTGATTCCATTGTTCACCAGAAACAAGACAGAAGTCCTTATTCACTAACAAAGATACTTCAATATTGTTATTTGGAAGTGCCTAAGTATACTCAGGATACACTGTTCTCTCAGTTTTGTTGTGTTGGGGGTTTTTTGTTTGTTTTTTTCTTTAGATGTCTAACAAATATTTATCTGAATTTTTTTTGTGGTAATTATGATACCAAGTTACTTCTAAGGGATGTGGAACTGGTAACAATACTATATGATGCAAAAACATTTATGAGGTACTGCTTACCTCATAAACACAAACCAGGACACATATCAGTATGTAAGTACTAGTTTGTCAACTACATAAACTAACCTGTTGAAGGTGGAGATGCTTCAGGTGTGGTACTAGTGCTTTCATCGCCTGTTGAGTAAAGGTTATGTTTGTGAATTAAAGCATATTAAAATATTCCAAATACAGCAAATTTCAGATTGAATTAAGAGGATTGTGTTCATCAGTGAGATATTCCTGGAAATGCTTAATATTACAGATTTCAGTAGTAAACTTCACATTAAAGGAATTAAACAAAGACCATGGAATTAATACATCTCAGATTAATAATGAACACAAGTAGGTTTTTGGTAACTTTCTTTTGATTTTTATGCTTAAGGGCACCTCACTTTCCAGGGATAAGGGAAAAGTGAATAGAGATCTCTAGCTGAGATCCTAATGACATAAGATAGAATTCTTTAATATGAGAAAAATTGTACTTGAATTATTTACATTGGCATTAAAATACAAACTATGCAGTTAGTCTATCCAAAACATTGTTAAATAAAGGTAGGTTTTCAAAGAAGTAAACCATATGGTAATAAACTTGAAGTTAAAGTAATTTAAAAAATATATATCTAAAAAAGATATTTGCTAAGTTGAGTCCATTAGCTAGGTATCTTCTATATGTTATCTTTTTTAATGAAAGGTGATGAATATACCCAAGAAGCACAGATCTGATGAGGCAGGCCCTCACGCAGATCAGAACACCAATACACCTTCAGGAAGACTCACATTTTGAAAAGTATTCACATATACAATGAGCATAACTTTCCAATGTTGCTAATTAAAATCAATCGAGATCATCCAACTTCACTATAGCATTCCCTACCCTAATCCTTCTTTTAATTAGTTTTTAATTCCCTTATTTACAAAACTGGAGTAACCTGAAGACTATCAGGAAAGACTATAGAGCATTGAGAGAGGTGGTGAAGGGCTCGAGCACAGGTAGTGTTTTCATCAGTCCTTCCAGGTAAATGGAAGGGCCTGGAAAAGATGGGCCTAACTGGAAAAGTCAACAAAAGGTTACAGGAGTGGTGCTTCAGTTACAGGGCTTCAGTTCCATAGACCACAGGACCAATTTTGAAAAACCTGGTCTCTTGGAGGCTGATGGGCTTCACTTGTCTGAGAAAGGGAGAGAATCTTTGGCCAGAGGCTGGACAATTTAGTTAGGAGGGCTTTAAACTGGTGAAGCTGGGGGAGGGAACCCTCAACTTATCCCACACCCATCACCTTGAGGACAGAGCCAGTAACAGATGCCCTGGCCCTGCAGGAGGATTGAAGGACAACAGGAAAGCATCTGAACTGCAAAATGTAAACCATGCCAGCATGACTGCTTTGAAGGGGGCCCATCTTAGTTGCCTCTTTGTGAATGCACAGAGCATGGAAATAAACAAGAGGAACTGCAGATGTGAGCATGCCTGCAGGGCTATGATGTTATTGGTATCACTGAGATGTGGTGGGATGACTCCTGTGACTGGAGTGTGGGGATGATTGGATACCAGCTGTTTAGGAAGAACAGGCAGAGCAGAAGAAGAGGGGGTGTCTCCTCTGCATCGATGACCAGCTGGAGTCCCTGGAGCTTTACCTGGGGATGGAAGAGAAGTTGACTGAGACCTTATGGGACAGGGTTAAAGGGAAGACAGGGGCAGGAGATATCATAGTGCAGGTCTGCTACAGGCCACCCAACCAGAATGATTAAGAGGATGAGGCTCTCTATAGACAGACAGGAACAGTTTCACTCTCACAAACCCTGGTTCTCATGGAGGATTTCAACCACCCTGATACCTGCTGAAGGGACAACACAGCAAAGCAGCAGCAATCCAGGAAGTTCCTGGAGTGCATTGATGGCAGCTTCCTCCTTTAAATGGTAGAGGGATCAACAATGCTATGCTGGACCTTGTTCTTACCAACAGAAATGGGCTGGTTGATGATGTGAAACTTAAAGGGAGACTAGGCTGCAGTGACCATGACCTGGTTGAATTAAGGGTCCTTAGGGCAGCGAGGAAGGAGCAAAGCAAGCTCACTACCCTTGATCTCAAGAGAGCAGATTTTGGTCTCTTCAAGGATCTGCTTGGCCAGGTACTGTGAGGCAAAGCCCTGGAGGGGAGCCCAGGTATGCTGATCCATATTCAAGGATCACCTTCTCCATGCCCAGGAGCTGTGTCCCAGTGAAGAGGAAGGCAGGCAGGAGAGCCAGGAGGCCTGTATGGTTGAGCAAGGAGCTCCTGGACACAGTTAAATGTAAAAGCAAGGTTTACAGAGAGCAGAATCAGGGGGGTAATACAGACAAATGGACAGAGAAGCAATGAATCAGGTAAGGAAGGCCAAATCATGGAGGGAATTGAACCTGGCTAGGGATGCTAAGGGCAACAAGAAAAGTTCTATGGGTATGTCAGCAATAAGAGGAAGACAAAAGAAAATGTGGACCCACTTCAGAAGGAAACTGGAGACCTGGTCATGCAGGACATAGAGAAGGCTGAGGTACTCAGTGACTACTTTGCCTCAGTCTCCACCAGCAAAGGCTCTGATCACAACATCCAAGTTAGAGAAGGCAAAGACATGAACTGTGAAAAGGAAGATCTCCCCACTGTAGGCAAAGAGCAGGTTCGTGACCATCTGAAGGACATGAAAGTATACAAGTCCACGTGACCTGATGGGAGTAATCCATGGCCCCTAAAGGAACTGGCTGATGAAGCTGCAAAGCCATTGTCCATCATATTTGAAAAAAATTGGTAGTCTGGCTAAGTTTCTACTGACTGGAAAAGGGAAAACATAACTCCCATTTTTAAAAAGGGGAAAAAGGAAGACATAGGGAACTAGAGGCAGTCAGTCTCACCTCTGTGCAAGATCATGGAGCAGGTCCTCCTGAAAGCTCTGCTAAGACACATGGAAAACTAAGGGGTGTTTGGTGACAGACAACATGGCTTCAGCAAGGGCAAATCCTGTCTGACTGATTTGGTGGCCTTTTATTATGGAGTGGTAGCATCAGTGGACAAAGAGCAAACATGTTTATCTACCTGGACCTGTGCAAAGCTTTTGACACTATTCTGCACGACATCCTGGTATCTAAACTGGAATGATCTGGATTTGATGGATGGACGACTTAATAGGTAAGTAGTTGGCTGGATAGTTGCACTCAAAGATCAATGGCTTGATATCCAGATATAGAATGGTGACCAGTGCTGTTCCCCCAAGGTTGGTACTCAGACCAGTGCTATTTAATGTCTTTGTCAGTGACATGGAGAGTGGTATTGAGAGCACCCTCAGCAAGTTTGCTCATGACACCAAACTGGTGGTGAGGTTGATGTGCTGGAGGAAAGGGATGCCATCCAGAGGGACCTTGACAGGATTGAGAGGTGGGCTCCTGCCATCTTCATGAAGTTCAACAAGGCCAAGTGCAAGGTTCTGCACCTGGCTTGAGGCAATCCCATGCACAAATATAGACTGAGTGGAGAATGGATTCAGAACAGCCCTGAGGAGAAGCACTTGGGGCTGATGGTGGCCGAGAAGCATAACATGGGCCAACAATGTGTGCTTGCAGCCCAGAAAGCCAACTGAGTCCTGGGCTGCATCAGAAGAACTGTCCCCAGCAGGTAAAGGGAGATTATTTGCCCCATGTACTTCACTCTCATGAAACCCCACCTGGAATACTGTGTCCAGTTCTGGGTCCACCAACATAAGAAGGATATAGAGCTCCTGGACCAAGTCCAGAGGAGGGCCATGAAGGTGATGAGAGGGCTGGAGCACCTCTCCTGTGAAGACAGGCTGAGAGAGTTGGGGTTGCTCAGCCTGGAGAAGAAAAGGTTCCAGGGAGACTTAGAGTACTTTCCAGTACCTGAAGGGGCCACAGGAAAGCTGGGGAGGGACTTTTTACCAGGGTGTGTAGTGATAGGACAAGGAGGATCAAAACTGTAAGAGGGAGATTTAGCTTAGACAGTAGGAGGAAATGCTTCATTATGAAGCTGGTGAGACACTGGAACAGGTTGCCCAGGGAAGCTGTGGAAGCCCCATCCCTCGAAGTGTTCAAGGCCAAGTTGGACGGGGATCTGTGCAACCTGATCTAGTGAGAGGTGTCCCTGCCAGTGCCGGGGCATTGGATCTCAATGATTTATAAGGTCCCTCCCAACTCAAACCATTCCATGATTCTATGAAATGGAAGGTTTTGCATACTAGCAGTACAATAATATGGTTATTTAAAATGAAAGTTATGTTTGGGTGAGCACTCATTAGTAATTGAGAACTACTAGGAAAAAATACTTTCTTTGAGAATACACAAATGTTTTAGTATAATTTTCCAGTCACTTTAGAGAAACAGAATGAGTACATAGGTTGTTGCTTACCACATGGCATACATCTTTCCTTCTCGTAGTCAAAGTATTCATTATGAGAGCAGTTGTAACAGCCTGAAGAAAGTAGAAGAGAAGTTTGTCTTATATTTCTCAGAGAATAGCATTTAATGTGCAGTGTTTATAATCTAATGTCTTTAACTTCTGTTATTAAAAATTGTATTGATTGCAACATCACCTATACAGGGTAAGCATTTCCAATGTCATCCTCATGACATATGAATTTGTCTGATAAAAATATTAACTGCTCTCTCCACACTTTCTTACCTAAGTGCAGCGTATTCTTTCGATTTAGTGCAAGTCAGAATTTCTCTTCAGGATAGGCAGAGCTCAAGATAAAGCTAGATGCAGTACAGGTACTGAATTTTTATATATTTGGAACAGCTGTAGTTGGATCAGCAAAACTGCTTCAAAGATAGCATCAGTTAGAATACTACTATTTAACTGTGGTATGACTGAACAAAAAAAACAATTGACAATAATTACTGTTGCTGTTTCCTGGTTTACACTAGTATAGGCTATTACCTTCAATGTTGACGTATTTGTAGTTTTGATTTGGACAATTACAAGGCCTGTAATGCCAGATGCAGTTCTCATTGTTGTAGCCATATGAATAAACATCACCACTTCCTGTTTTTTTGTGAGAATTATAATACTCACAATAGACAGCTAAAAAAGGTAGAAGCAAGAGAGCAATCAGAATTTTTCAAATTAATGGCATGTTATTTTCAAACCACTAAAGGGAGGACAAAATTCATAAACAGTTTGAATAAAAAATTTTGTCACTGAAGTTGCTAGCTTCTGATGTAAATTGCCATTTATGCTCCAGTGAAGTTAGTTTCTTTTTTGCAAATGCACTATACAGGCATTTTAACAATTATTAATGTATAACATAGCGAAAGGTTGAAAAGAAACCACCAAAGATGACAACATTAGTGCTGATTTATAACACACTTATCCTCATTTTTTCCTCCATATGTGGTGTTCTGAAAGACCTTGATATCTGTTTCCTGTTTTAATGTGTTGCAGCCAACACAACTGTCTTTCTTTTCTTGACATCCACACAAAAGACTATTTCATCATTGCTAAAATAAAACATACTTTTTTACAATTTCATGCTCCCTCTGCTGACAAACTGACAGCTCACTATCCTGTAGCAGCAGGAGAAACAGTCTGCCTTCTGTGATCACAGTATTTTCTCTCTCATTACTCCATGATGAAAAGAGAAATAATATTTTGGTTAATTTAGTACAAATGAAAACTATGGAGTTCAAAACCTGGGTGACTGAAGTAAACTGTTTGCCCTTAGAGAAAATGCAACTTAGGTGAGGCTTATTAAGCCATTACATATGTTGTCATATTGATATACTCGCAGTAACAATAATACCCTCTTAAACCTGTTTAGAGAGAGCTTAAAGAAACTTACGGCAGAACTCAGGGGTCCTCCAGTCAATGCAGATGCCTTTATCTAAGCATGCCAGGGCATACACTGCAATGGCATCACACATGCATTCACAGTCCCCTCCAATGTCACAACCACAAGAGTCTCGAACACAGGCTTCGTAGTAGGGCACACGGTTCACCTGCATTGGAAAATAAAGTAACACATTTCCTAGGATTCTTTTGTGCCTATTTGCTAAGCAAGTGTTTTTCCCTGGATTGAACAATACATGTTCCATTACATGAGAGTGAAAAGTATTTCCTCTGAACACTTATCAAAGCAATTACAGTACCACTTCATAGGATTCTTTATAGCAAGAATGTAGGTGTCTCCTCATCAACAAAACAAACTGATTCTGGTTTGCCAGATAAGTATTTCTAAATTCATACTAGTCCTGAATATATTCTGTTTAGTCAGCTAAAAAATCCCCCAAATCCATACACCTGTTCAGGCACAAGTTTGTCAGCTGTATGCCTTCCATAGATATGCATGAGCTCTGCAACATTATCCACATTGGTCACTTGTTTTCACCTACTGAATGCAGAGATTTTCCTTCAGAAGGCCTGGTTCTGATAAACCTTGCAATATTTTCATTTCTACAAAGTGAGGAGCTTAAAACAAACAGGATAGTTGATGATACCTTGCTCTTAGGCTGATCTACATCTCTTAAGTACTGCTGGTCAATAACTGGTGAGAACAAGGGTTTTCAGGCTTTTCTAAGTTTGATTTTCTAGTAAAGGCTAAATGGTTTCAAAAGAGTAAGCAGTGACTTGATCGGTATCAGGCATCTTCAATAGACTGCCTAATTTCTGATACTTAAGTCTTCATTATTTTTTTCACTCTAATAATTTTAACTAAGCAGTCAATGCCATACTTAGCTTTTGTTCTTACAAAAGGGCTGGTGAAGTACAAACAAGAAAGGATGACGATTAACATAAATGAAAGCCATAACATTTAATATATAAAATAAAAAAATTAATAAAATTAAAATTAAAATTTAATATATATTTTATTAAAATGTTTTTTGGGGAAATGAAGATCAGGCGTTGGAGTGTGGGCATTTTGGAAGAATACAGGTTATGCCTCTAAATAAAAAGGAGAACAAATCAACTCTTACCTTATTGTGACAGGCAGAAAAGACTTGGCTGTTGATGATGGAACACGTCTTTTCTGCCCATGCTTTACGATAAGGGTTCTTGCTGCAGGGGTCCACTACAAAGTAGACATCCCCACAGAGAGGATTCTCTCTCCAAGAATTTACAAACTCCAATTCATTTGAGGCCACGTATTTGCTTCGAGTTTCAAAGTCATCCTTCATATTGCCGTTATAGTTCCCACACAAACCGCATAGAGTTTCCTAGATTAAATCAAAACAGCAATGTCAGTTCAGTCAGCTGCAGTTACTCGCCTTCCCTTTTGATAACAGTTTCTTCCCTTTTGACAATTTCCTGTTTTTTAGTAGTGAGTGTGATCTACAGATACTCTCTCATGCATTCTAGTGTCTTGCACATGAGATTCAGTTCATCAGTGGATGAATGTGTAAAATTGTAAACTTTCATTGTTAGAGATCAAATTCAACTATGCAGTTGTATAAAATACAAGCATTATCTAAAAAAAATCCCAAGTGTAGTACACTACACTTGATGATCACTTAAATGATGATCACTTAAAAATGATGATCACTTAAAAATCGGCCTCTAGTGAAAATCTATGCTGTTTTGGAGATAATTATGTGAGTGAATTGCTAGTAGCATCTCAAAGAGTCAAGATAACTGTCATCAAATGTACAGTTCAATCAGAATTGAAGGACAGTTTACTGAGAAAGTTATTTTGCAATACCTGTGATTCTCTGGAGATCTTGATGAAAAAATTCATGTGCTTATTCCAGATGAGGGTCATGTTGTATTTTCCTGGGATAATAATGTCAAACATCAGGTGAAGGGCATTATTTTTCACCTTATATTGTACTCCAGGATTTTCCCCAGAAATACTGAAAGTTTCATCTCGCAATATAAACGTCAAATTCTGGAAGAAAATTTATCTGGATGTTATAACTTACCAAGTTTCTGTATTTTCCTTATTCTGTGCCACACTGCTGAAGATCAGATGCTGTGCTACTGTGGACTATCATGACATTCCCACTTATTTTTGAAAAGTCATGGCAGTTAGCTGAAGTCCCCAAAGACTGGAAAAAGGGAAGCATTGCACCCGTTTTTAAAAACAGTAGAAAGGAGGACTGTTGGAATTACCTATCAGTTTCACCCCTGTGCCTGGGAAAACCATGGAACAGATCCTCCTAGAAATTAAGCCAAGGCACAGGGAGGAGAAGGAGGTGATTTGAGACAGCCAGAATGGCTTCATTAAGGGAAGTCCTACCTGACTAACCTGGTGGCCTTCTATGATGGAGTGACTACATCAGTGGACAAGGGAAAAGCAGTGGATGTCACCTATCTGGATTTCTGTAAGGCCTTTGACACAGTCCCCCACAACATCCTTCTCTCTAAATTGGAGAGATATGGATTTGGTGTATGGTCTGTTCAGTGGATAAGGAATTGGCTGGGTAGTTGCAGTCAGAAAGCAGTGGTAAAGAGCTCAAAGTCCAGATGGAGATCACTAATGAGTGGTGTCCTCAGGGGTCTCTACTGGGACCAATACTGTTTAATATCTTAATCAGCGACAGACAGTGGGATTAAGTTCTATGATTTTATTTTACAAGGCTTTTTTCTCGCCCGGAATTATTTTGTATGCATGTGTAAAACTTTACAGTAAACAAAAATATCTGTCATTATTCCATCTTCACTGTTACGTGTGCTAGCAGTCCCAACTTAATTTTGTGGAAATAATACATCTACATTCAGCCAGCAGAGTAGAAGAAGTATGTTTTAATGTATTCCTAAGAATAATTCAAAAGTTACAGGGAAAATAATTCCAGTCTTGAACTCTATGACTATCTCCCACTCTCATGTGTACTCTTACTTTACTTCTCTCATGCTGCTGTGTTTCAATGTCTAGATAACCAACAGAAAGGTTTGTCTGGAGCATGCACTTATGAAACTGGATCCTAGGCAAACAAACTTTTTCACCACACCACTGACTAGCTGAAACTGCTGATACCACTGGGCATTATTGTCCCATAGAACCGAGAACAATTACACTTATCTAATTCTAGAAGCTGTCACACAGCAGTAGGAAGGAGGACAGCTGCTCATTGCTGTAGTTTCAGGGATTTATCTTGGATAACATCTGGATGTATTTTGAATTGCAGATATTACCTCTACTTAGAGAAATTTGGAGAGAATTTGCTCCTCATTCATGATGAGACTTCCTGAATTTTGTACTATTATTTTCCTGAGTTTGGTGGGGGATGGCAGGGAGGAAATAAAATCTCCCTTGGCCGAGCAATTCACTGCCGACTCAATAAAGTTCAAAATTCTACAGCTTCTACACAAGCAAGAAGTTTTGGGACTGAAACATTGACATGAGAATTGAAAAAAAACCCCAAACATCTGATGGCAATTCCTACTAAAACTGAAGTTCTAGATTTGACATATAATTTCACTACAAGACATCACTGCAAAGACACAAATAAAGCTCCCAAAAAAAGAAGCAAACAGGGGCTTACAATAGTTACTGAGGTGGATAACAGTAGAATGAAGATCTTACCCCAAGGTAAATGCTGATGGATCTGGAGCATGTAACACCTGATTTCCCACAGATTACATTCTCAGTAACAATTTTGAAAAAGGAAACAGGTCTACTAACACTGCAGCCATCCTAAAAAAAACCCAGCAAAACCAACACAAATTACAAAAAGCACAAAACCCCAGTAGACTCTGTAACTGGATCCTTCAATCTTAAAAGACAGAAGCATAGAAAAGTAAAATTTAAGCATGTCATGACTCAAATTCTACCTGTTTTGGGAGGTGATGACCTGGTAGTCAAACCAACATAACTTCCTGAAATATATAGTTGGTTGCTATGGAATAGATACATATCAGTGTCTATTTAAACATGTTATTAAATCTAAAATTGGTTATAATAGCTTAAAAATCCCTGTGTTTTGAGAAGTAGAGTAATTTAATCTTAAGTATTGAAATAAGGAAAATATATAAAAGCACATTAAGTGTTCATAAAGATTCAGTGCGCACTATTGGTTTTAGATACTGCCTAGAATATTTTCACTAGCCATTTAAATAATGCTATTTCTTGATGCTAAATACTGCCAAAATAAGCAGCAAAGAGGCAGATTACCATAGCTAATATGTATTCACAGTTGCCATCAAACACAAAACGTTGTCCATCAAAAGTGGTGATGTGGCCTTCTCCATAGAGATTACATGTTGAGGAACACTTTGATTTCTGAACACATTTCCATTTGCCTTTTGTGCAAGTGCTAGGAGTGAGAAGAGAAACCATACTCAGGTTTCAAAGAAATACCACCTTAACCTGCTGCTTTTTTATTCATGCACCTTTATAGATCAGATGTCTATTGAACTGACTTGTGTACAATGTGACCTACTTAAAATTAATAAAAGAAACATAACTAAAAGTTGTGGACTTCCTAGAAAATAAAGTAAATTTTGGTGTGGGGCTTGGTTTTTTTAAATGAAAAAAATACAAAACTTATTTATGTTTGCTTTCAATGAGAACAGATGTCACTGTTCTGTGTATGTTGGGGAGTGGTGGTCTTTTTTTAATTTTAATTCGTAACTGGAAAGGAAATAAATTACTTTGAGAATGCTGCTAATGGAAACAATCTTTTATGGAGGTTGCTTTTATCTACAGAAAAGAAGGAAGATTCTGCCCTCGTCTTTATTTAAGTGTTAATCCTTGACCTTACATAAATAACAGTTACAGGTCCTACTGGATGCTCTTATTGCTCGATATATATATGGCAGAAATTATCCTTGAAGCCAATACCATGACTCTTTTATCTATATATATATGTCATATGCTGAACTTCTCTTTATCAACTCTGTGCTTTGTCACTGTATTCCTTCCATTCAGCTTTCCTACTCTCCTGTCAACTAAGTGCTTTTGTTCTGTAGTTGTAAAGTTTAGCGAAACAGAGGTTCTGCAATGGAAAACTCTGTGATTCTTACCAGATCTCACATTCAGTTTGGATCTGTTCACCTTTACCATAAGCAAGACCACCATATTCACATGGACACTCCTCAGCTGGAACACACACGCCATCAAGATTTTCATATAGCCCATCAGCACAGACACAGCCTGATTCGCATTTAGTGGGTATCTGGTAGAGATCAAGACATTGCAAAAATGAAAAAAAAACTGAGATGCTTTTTCCTCTTGTATGTGGATAGTGTCAAGAATCAACCTGTGCTAAGTTCTATTTCTTGCTTTCAGTTTTGTGATTTTCCTTGTGCTAATATACTAGTCAATTGAACTAGTTTCATTAAAGTTGTAAAATGCACTGCTTGTGTGAGATATTAAACATACTTTAAGACTCTGAAAAATTTATATTTCTTGGCTACCAATCTTTCAGACAGAGTACCACAGAAGTTTCTTTATATGAAAGAAGCTTATTACAGTTCTTCCAATTAGTCTGTTTCTGTAATGTGAAGGTGTAAGAAAGCCCTATCAGGATAGACCAGAAGTTCATGTAGCCTAGGTCTCCTGCATTCTGTGACCATCAGCAGCAGATAGTTTGGAAATAATAGAACAGGAAACATAAACCACATATTCTACCAGTTTCCAGCTATGGAGTACATGAGCCAGATGTGATAGCCATGTAGTTAAGAATCTGTAATGGATTTTTGTTTCATTCATTTAATAGAAATTAATTAATCAATTAATGAAATGTAATTATTTACTCATGTATTGAATATATGTAATTTTTTTTGTGTCCACAATCTGTGGAAAGAAGTTTGATGTTTAACTGAATCACATTGAAGAAATATCTCCTTTTATTTCACTAAAAGGAACATAGTCAAGTTCTAAGTAACAACTAGAACATTCTTCCCTTCTCAAGAGGATTAATATTGCAGAGCTGTGAAACTCACACATTCTATTCCAGTAGCCAGCATCTGACAGGTAGGGGCACATGCAGCTCCATACTTGTTTTCTAAACTTTCAGAACATGATAAATACTTCTTAGGAGCTTTACAGCTTTCTAGGAAAAAGGAAGAAAAACAATTTGGAGAGATTGAGAAGTAGCAATTTTACAACATGGGGAAAAAAAACATGTTTCTAAGTAAATAATATCAGACACATACCTGCAGGATTCTGAGGTTTGCCTGTGCAACTTAGCCTCCCATTAACACAGTAGCTAAGGGGAGAAAAAAAAAAGGAATTAAGGAAATTTTAATGCCACTTTCTCCTAAGAAAGAAATGTTTTTAATTTTTTTTTCAAAATTGCTTCACATTCCTAACCATTGGAAAGGTTTCATTTATGTTACTAGTAACTCCTCATCTTTCAAAATGGAAAAAAAGTTAACTTGCCTCTCTTTACTTTTTGTGGAATAGAGTAAGATCAGTTTTGAAAGTGAATAGTACGCCACTTGCTATTATGATGGCCTCAAGTAATTCTTGAGGATTGTATATATCTGTCCAGATGCTATTGACAAAATCTCCTATTAGGAATATACCTATAAATTCCTAATTTCTTCCTTAGCATTTCCAAGCGTAAGGTAAGTAAAATGCTTTTTGTTTCTTTAACAAACTTTGTTTTTCAGGAAAGGGCAAAAAAATGTAAAAAAACGCAAAACCTTTGCTGTTAAAAGTAAAGGAGACTGTACTAGTTTTGGCTGGAATTGAGTTAATTTTCTCTATGTAGCAGCTCAATGGTGATATGTTTTGGAGTTATGATGAAAACAGTGTTGATAATACGATGTTGTTTTAGTTGTTTCTGAACAGTGTCAAGGCCTTCTCTGTTTCTCATGCTGCCCAGACAGTGAGTAGTCTTGGAGCACACTTGAAGGGAGGTTACACAGCCAGGGCAGCTGACCCAAAGTGACCAAAGATATATTCCATACTATAAAATATCATGCTCAGCAAAAAAAAAGCTCAGGGAAAAAAGGAGGCAAGAGGCATACTTGGAGTTATGGTGCTTGTCTTAATTCCTTACTTAGCTTAGATTGCACATACCATGTTGCTTATTAATAATAAAGTTCTTTAACTGTCTCTATCTCAATTCACACATTTTCTTACTTTTGCCCTTCTGATTCACTTCTGCATAGAGCTGAGCTGGACTGAGCCAGTGGCTGTGGTGCTTAAGCTGCTTACTGCCATTAATCCTTCACAGGAATACATGAAGACCCCTCATCTCCATTTTCTCCATCTTTAAACTTGACACTTACCAGGTAATCCCACTAGTTACAGTTGACTGATCAGGCAAGATGTACTTTCTGTTTTCTAAATAGCAGGGACAATGGGATTTAGGAACACACTCATTCTTGTGGTTTAAGTACATCCCTGTGGGACAATGGCAGCCTTCAATAGGGATGTCAGTTGCATGACATTCCAGGGCTCGGTTGGAGAGTGACAAGCATGTCCTGTCACAGGCCTGAGCGTTGTAGCTGAATGTTTGATTGCCAGTACAAGTAATGGCTGTAAAACAAGACAAGAGCGTGTGTTAAACTTCATTTACTTATCTTCTTCCTTGTGAAAGATAACTGTGGTCATAATATGCTGCATATATTGTGTCAACAGCTTCAATGCTTATTGCTTCCTATTGCTTCTCTTCCTGTGGATGTGGAGCCCTAGCAAAAATATTGCAGACCAGGGCTGGACACAAACTAGTTGTTCTGATGTTTTATGAAGATTAAATGTCTTGATGTTTCTTTCTTTATCTTGGAATAAGATAATGCAAAGAGAAGCTTTGCAGAAATACAGATGTATTTTTGAGAACCTGCAAAACCTGTGCCTACGTCTAAGTTATGTAATAGCAAAATCCTATTTGCAATCAACTTTTCCAAGTTCTTTCTCATCTTGTGGTACAATATAGTTTTATGTATCTGTTTATTCCATCACTTCATTATCAAGTCCTGGAAACATCCACATGCTCACCTTGAAGCATATGAGTAATCTTTTTCATGTAGTCTTAAGAAAACACTCCTTTTCTGAAACAGATGAGAAGGGCATTCAGAAGATGGATATCTGTCATACTATTTCTGCCTTCCTGTTCTTATTGCTCACTACTCTTACGTTTTTTTGCACACTGGTTACATATTACTTCTCTATTTATGATTTTGGTTGTGTTATGACACATCAGAGAGGTCAGCAGCTCCTGGGAATATGGCTTTTATACCTGGTGATTGGCCTAGTTGAGCAGTAAGTATCTAATGACTGACAAGTAGTTCTAAACTATGTTCTTTCTTCTACTCAGTTTTGTCATAGGAGAATTAAACATGGGAAATTCTAAACAGAAACAGGGAAATGCATGTGCATGCATTCATCTAATGCCAGACTATTAAGAGCTAGTTTGGCTACTTACTACAATTTTCCATATTGCTTCTCCAATTCTCAAGGATTAAACCCATTGAACTGCATGTTCGTGCATATGATCCCAGAGCAGAACAAATGTAAGGAAAGGTCTCTTCATAATTACAGGCTTGGTAGACACATCTCTGAAAGCCAATGCATGGAGAGTACTCAGTTACTGGGAAGCAGATATTTGGAAGTGCTAAACCCTAGGACAACTTAAAAGATGTGGAAATATGGTGCTTAGGGACATGATTTAGTGATCGACTTGGCAGTGTCAGGTTTACAGTTGGACTTAGCTCCTCCCTTATGAGGAAAGGCTGAGGGAACTGGGTCTCCTTAGCTTGGAGGAGACTGAGGGGTGACCTCATTAATGTTTATAAATATGTAAAGGATGAGTGTCAGGAGGTTGGAGCCAGGCTCTTCTCAGTGATGTCCAGTGATAGGACAAGGGGCAAAGGGGTGCAAACTGGAGCATAAGAGGCTCTATGTAAGCATAAGCAGAAACTTTTTCACTGTGAGAGTAACAGAGTTCTGGAACAGAGAGGTTGTAGAGTCTCCTTCTCTGGAGACATTCAAAACCCACCTGGGTGTGTTCCTGTGTGAGCTACTGTAGAAGATCCTGCTCTGGCAGGGAGGTTGGACTAGATGATCTTTCAAGGTCCCTTTCAACCCCTAACATTCTGTGATTCCGTGTGATTCTAGGCATTGCTGATCCAAATGAGTGGAAAATCATAGATGAGTGCATTCTGGTTCATATTTGGAATCCCTCTGTACAATGGCTGTCATAATTATTTCCTACCTTGTAGAAAGGAATAGGGTTCACCACAGGATGGCATTTCTCAAACACTGTATCCTTCTTGGTAAGAATGGAGCAATGAGTCTCAGCAGATATTTCTAATTAAAGTAAATCATGGACATTAAACAGATAAAAGTTAGGGAAAAGGAATTAAAAAAACCAGCTGGGACACACTACTGCAGTTGAGCTTTTGGCAATAATGGATTGAACAGCAGGACAATTTCTCAACCTGCTAGCTTGCAGACTGTACTTCCATACAAACAGCTCAGTATGGCTTTTTTTTTTTTTCCTGTTTTTTTTGTTTGTTTGTTTTTTTAAGACCAATAGCAATAATTTGAGAAGGCAAAGCCTGGATTTCAGTCACAGTGTTGTCAAGCAAGCCTAAGACAACCATAAACATTGCTATTTCACTGGAAATATCTCCAAAAACTCATAATCTCAATCCCAGATCTCTAGAATGGGATCTGATAAGCTTTCAGTAGGTATGTATTCTAGAAATCAGAAATGTCTTGCTGGTGAGAGTTTGTGATGTTCAATCATCTCAGTCTTTGCTTCTCTCAGACTATCACATTCCTTTGTTCTGGGCCTATGGAAGTGTCAGACAAAGCTAGCTGGAGAGATCAGTTACAAAAGCATCATCTACTTACTGTTCAGTTGACTCAAAGCACAAGGGTCAGTATCTCTCTCTAAAGCCGGATGGCAATTTCCTGCCCTCCAGGAATCTACAAACAGGGATGCTGTCCCTTCAGTGATATCCATGCTAGTCATAAAGTCATCTGTAGTGTCTCCATTGTAATTGCCACACAGACCTAATAACATCAGAAATGCAAGAGATGGCTGAAATGTAAAGAATATATACAGAATAGTGTATGTTTCGTTCTATAATAATGAGAAAATGGATTCAAAAGTTCTACATGGCGTGTCAATGGATACTGTAGGTGAAGTAGCCAGATGGTATTGATTATGTAGACATTAAGTCTGCCTTCTCAAGAATAGATTGTCCACTTCTATTCAATGACAAGTTAATACAGAAGTTTTTGTCTTGTTTTTAGAAAAAAAAAAAAGAAAAAGGCTTTTTCAAAGGTTTTAAATCATGTGAAGGAGAAAATCCATGAAACACTTTTGCAGTTACATGTGTTTTGGTATGTATATAAAATCTGTAATGACAAAGAATATACATTTAGACTTTTTTTTTTTTTTTAAGCTAAAGCTTCTCTGAAATCCTCATAGATAATTAGGATGCAGGAGATGCCTTTGTGGCTAATGTTGCTGTGCAATAAACATAAATATCTCCATCTGGCACTTATCAGCTGAGAAGCTTTTAAATTCTTAGGCTCATTGTGTTTACAGTGATTGTGCACTGCATTTGAAGCACCATGTGTTCCAAACTGTAGAGACCAGAGACTAATTTGTTGCCCCTTTATTATGCAGTAAAGCTCATATTGAAGGCATACATAAAACTCGTGAAAAATAGTATTATATTATATGTGAAAAATGTCACCCATCTAATTTTTTTAATTAAAGTTATTAGCAAACCCCAAATTCTCAGTACATTGGTTTTCCAATGCAGGTATTTTTGTTGTTTTGTTGTGTGTTTTTTCTTAATCTAGAGAAGAAAGTTTATTCCTTAAAGGATGTGTAGTAAGCTTTCAAAATTACATTCCCTACATTTTCTCCTTCATATGGGGACTAGATTTCTTACCTAGGGTTCTGCCTTTAAATTCTGATCCAACTTTCACATAGGCCTGGAACACAGGTGATGTTTGAATTACAAGTTCCAGCCCGAAGGTTGTATACATTTGAATGTACATTGAGGACTGTCTGAAAACAGTGATGTCTCCTAGAAGAATGAGAATAATTAGAGATTTTGCTGCAAAGGATATTGCCAAGTAATTATTTTTATTCATATGTAAGTGTTCTAGCATTCTGTCTACGAGTCTCCTTCCACACACAACTCTCCACAGAGGAACAGATGCAACAGAAAAGATTTTATCCTTCTTCTAAAAACTCTGCTATTTGCGATTGTGACAGAAAAGATGCTGGCTAAGTGTAAAAGATACATATCATGGAATTTGGATTTTACATATGTTCTCTTTTCTTTACCTGATCTATAAGGTAGCCATTTAAGTTCATCATCGTCAGTAAGGAGCTCATTCTGAGAAATGACAATTTTATCCTGTAAGAATGGACATGGAATCAGAAGTAATTATCTGTACTGATGCTATTTATATGTTCTTTAAAATTAAGGAAATGTATTGTCAGTGACCTATATAATAGGAAAAGACTGATTTAAGCTTTTCCTCATGTTATTCCATCCTGCTTTTAGTTTTCACTTTGAAAATACTTCCAGAGTTGATGTGGCAAGTGAGGTCTTTACTGTGTATGCATGAACTTGAACATATCTTTATTATCTGTCTCCCATAATTTTTCATATCAGGCTACTAGCAATGTCTTTAAGTATTTGTTTGGCTAGTCTGACTTTGGAAATGCTGTATAGAACCTGTGGAGGAATACATACCTTTGTAGAGAGGTAAATTACAGCACTAAGTGACGTCTCAGAATAAGAATAACCTGTTTTTTCATATACAGCCATGAGCGTTCCGTTGTGTGGCAGGCTGGAACTCTGGAGGAAAACAGTGAAAAGGGAAGTCTGTGTCCGAATAGCAATGATTTGGAGACTGGATATGTATCATAGGAAAACCTCAGTTTGCATTGTAATAGAAACCAAAGACAGACTTAAATATATATATTTGATATTGTGTGTTTCTAGACTGTAGGAAATTACCTTTATAAGAATGTAAGTGCAAACCCCATGGAACCTGTATGATCTAGAATCAAACGTGGTAACAAAGGAGCCTCCTTCCAGGGAACATCTTCCAGGGCAGGGCAAGTCTTTGCAGTTCCATTGACCCATCATACATTTGCTGAGGAAAACAAGCAATTCTGTGTAAGGTTATTCTCATAGTAAGGCTCTATCTATCAGCAGAGGGTTTGGTCCTCCTGTCTGGAGGTTTTTCTGTAGCTGATCAACATACAAAATTGGTTAGTGAACGCAGGGTAACACACATGTACATTCTTAATTTTCATTTCCACTGAAATTTCTTTATGCTCTAAAAACTCAGCTGCTTTCTAGTAATGGAAGATTTGTGATTTGTATCACTTTTCCCCTTATTCTTTCTATGCTTTGATTTTCTTTGTCTCTGTGTATCAGTTGAAGTTGTTAATCTTAATCCAAAGTTGCTGAACTCTCATATGGATTGTCAGCAAACTTTTCTGAATAGATTAATCATGAAAAGTGCATTCATTTTTACAGTTCTGAGGATCAAATTCTATTATTTATCCTTTATTTTATTTATTAAAATTATGAGAGCAGAAGTCACACACACACAAATTATTCCACTCATTAAAATACCCCTTGCTACTCACCAGGACCTACATGCTGCTTTCATTGTCTCACCAGGAGCATATATTTTCCCATTCAGTGTACATGGACAATGCTTAATGTGAACACATGTTCGATTTTTTGAGATGTCATCAAGAACAGTTCCTGGTGAAGAACATAAAATATATTCCATACCCTTACTTAGCACCAAATATACTCTGCCTTGAATGCTTTTCAAAATTAACTTGAGAATTATATTCTTTCACAACAAGTGCCCAAATATAACTTGCAGGATTTTTTCTCTTAATTACTATCAAACTGACTTTTTACAAGTTTTACCAACTTTTGGCTACTTTCTTAAAGAAAATTGCAGACAAATGTCTTGATTTGAACTCGATTTGCAGTGGTAGTAACCCTGAGTGTTTGGTGTTTTTTGTTTGGGGTTTTTGTTTTGGTTTTTTTTGTTCCCTTTTGTTTTTTTTTTATTTGTTTGTTTTCTTTGGTATTGTTTTGGTTTAGTTTTTTTATTATGACACTCTAAATAAGTTGGCAATTTGGAAGAGTGGGCACATTCTATTTCCTAGAGTAATAAGTCTAGTTTTAAATATGGAGCTCACAACACATTACTTTTGACTAGTAGTAAATTATTATTATATTGACATAAATACCCACATCACAGTAATCTTGGAGGATATTTCAGTTCTGAAATTTCAATAAACTATGCAAATTATAATAATAATAATTAAAATTTTTCTAGGAAGTTCATTGAACTGTTTCAAAGGTATTTTCCAAAATGCCCATAATATTGCAGAACTTCTCCAGGGTATACTACCTCTTGATGACCCTGAAAGGTTAGATACTTCTTTGGGACACGAAATTAGTTAGGCTTACTCAGTATATCATAATACAGAAATGTAAGCAGACAGCATATAATTATCCCATCACGTATCCATATCATGCGAGGAAAATGCTTTCACAGCTCTGTTCTTGCAAATAGTTACAAAGGATCTCTAGAGACCATGACTCCAGTTATATGATTTTACTTGAGAAATGGCAGTTTTAGCAGCACAATGCTCTGAGATGCAGTACTAATTCATTATTAAGAAGTCTACTATATATTTGCATGGGTCATTTAGGATATGATGAATACAGAAATGATACCTTCTGGACAAAAGCAACCATAGGTACAGTGACTGGAACAGCTGTATTCTGGGTTGGAACAGGTTTTAATACATGGAGAACCACATTCCTCATAGATTTGGTTAGAAGAACATTTTCCCACAGCTGCAACAAACAGTGAAAGTGTTAAGATTTTTAAAGTGTAAACAGAAGAATCTCTAATCTGCCACCTAAGATGGAGAAGACCTTGTAATTTCTGGCACTAATAGTCTCTTACCCTGCCTCAATACTCTTATTATCTGAGTGTTCATCATATTCCCTCTAGCTTTTATTAATTTTTCATGCCCTATTTATCAGTAACTCGTTTCAGAAGCCTGAAGAATGGCAAACAGGCTATACTGCAGCCTAATTACCACAAATAAGATTTTCTGTAGTACTTGAGGGATTTAAAGAATATAAGTCTTGATTATCTGCATAGCCCCTGCTTCTCAGACATGCTTTTCAGAATGCAGCTACCTAGCAATTCTAATATATGGAACTCTGTGTGACTGTGTGATAAATTCAAGCAGATTTTTCCTTATGTGAAAGAATAAAAATCAGTGAGCTAGGAAAACAGAGGTAGGTAGAGATGAGGCTGACAAAGTAACAATAAAGGACTGAAAAGTTAATTTTCTTTGTATATTTAGCATTTATTTGCAAATTCTTATATTCTCAGCTTTGGTTTTTGGAGGAAAAAAAAGGGGGATTTCCCATGTATTTTTTTTTTTTTCTTTCCAGCTTTCTCTTTTATCACTTTGCTACCAGACCTGGTAATGGTTTACTGGCAACATGAAAACTTGTATGACTTGGAGAAGACCAGCTTATTATTTTACTGTGATTAGTAAGCATTATTGCACAGTTCTGTGAATGCACACAGTGCCTTACTAATATTTATCTGAATCTATAATATGCCACTAGAAGCTTACACTTTTGAAGGATTCAGACCAATTGCAGACCAACCAAAGAATAAAATGGGTTAACAATTTATGTAAGGCAGGTAACCTTGGAGAAGAGGAGGGAATAAATTTCAATTGTCAGGGATAATAATGGAGCTTAGTAGGGAATGTTTTCAGTAAGTCTGAGGAAAGAACAGAAGAAAACTCAATGTTAAATACCAAACAAAAAATGAAAACTGGCACCAGTACATGAGATCAAGAGAAGAACAGAGGAGTATAGCACGAGAGATTCAGGAACAGCAAAATGGATGCAAGGCCTTGTAACAATGGTGAGACTATGGCACATTAAATAATTACTTCAGGAATATAATTCAACTGTGATTTCACTATTCTTATGCTAAAATCTAAATGATAGTGAACCTTAAAGGTTTTTGAAACAGAGTAAGAATCAAGGGATAAGAAGAAATATATTGTCGTCAAAACAACTTATTTTATTAATTTGCTACCCATAGCCATATATTCACATCAAGATTAAACAAAAATATGGTTAAATTGTATGCTTCTGAGGAACAATATCGTATTTAAAAGGTCACTTTGAAAGGTCCTCTTTTTTGACATGATCCGTCTCTGCTAATTTAATGTGTGAGTTGGCTTAGAAATAACACCAACTAAAATTTCTTTTTACCTTTTTTATGCTCAGTGTGTTCTCTTGTAAAACAATGAATCCTGCTACTTAACACTAACTATAGATTGAGCTTCGGATGGATTCAGAAAGACTGCAAAAAGTGAATCAGAACTTTGTAAACAAACAGGCATCTGATAAAAAGCATGTCTAACCGTGTACAGCTTCAAGAGTAATGGAAGATTAGCTTCCCGTTTACTTCCTATCAGTAGCTGTAATTAAGAAGGTTGAGCATCTGACAATGCACAACAGCAAATCTCCTGTGAATAAAAGGGGCTCTGGCAATCATTAGCAGAAAGGTTCAAATACTTCAGAGGCCGTTTAAGAGTCCTCTCCCTTCAATGGCCAATTTACTAAGTATAATAATGAAAAAACCTGCACTAAGAGAGAACAGCCTCCTGCTGGAAATCTAAGAAATTGAATAGCTTTCACTTAGTGGATGTTTATCTCTTTTATGGTTGCTTATCTAGATGCAGGAGCTACATTTCATGTTTCCTCCTTCTCCTTTGAGTTTTCCATGCTCTCCTTCTTAATGCTTCATCAAAGACCACTGTGGTTGTCTTGAGAAAATAATTTTATTCAAGACAGTAGGATCTTTTCTATCAGTTTATTTAAATTCCAGTTAATAATCATTCTTCCTTTATGTAAGATGTAGCAAGATTAAGTACACTCTCATATGAATAAGATGTTTGAACTTACAGCAGAAGTTTTCATTTCTCCAGTTGAACACCATTTGATGGGACATGGCACATTGCCTTGAATACTCTGAAAGTGTAGAGCAAGTGCAATTGTTTTGCCCTGGCTCACTGCAGTCCTTCATATCAAGCTGGCAACGAATGACAAACCCATCCTTTGGCACACTGCAGGTTGGTGACACCAAGTTAAGCAGCTGAGAGCAGATTATTGCCTAAATAAAAAGAGAGAGAAAATTGTTTCTAGTAGGTTTTTTTCTCATGTAAAAAAACCACAATAGAATATCACTGGTAGTTATGATTTTCTTGTTGGTTTGTTTGTTCTTCCCCTCCCCCCACTCCCTCTAGTTTAGTAACATGTGTTTGACTTAAAATGAATGAGAAATTCTCAAATAGAAGGCAGTATAAACCCACTGTGTAACAGAAGGATATGTTGAATTAGTTCCACTTCTCGTTAAGCTGAAAATTAACGAATTCTTTCAGTACTATCAATGCCCCTAAAAATGGCTAAGAACATTACAGGCAGGGGGGATGTTGTCTCCTGGAGGTTCGATTCCAGGACAAACATTCTCAATGTGAAGATGGCAACATTCATTCCGCTTTGCTCAAACAAAGGCTACACCTTCCAGCCAACACTTGTTCTCCGCCAGATCAAAGCAACTTTTCAGTGTGAGTAGAAGTAATACCTACAAGCTTCTTCTTCAGGGAAGTACCTTCCTGGACCCTGTTCTTTATTCCTGCTCTACTTGTTGAAGACATGCTACAAAACTAATGTTTCTCTGTGTTTCTGTTGTGGGAAAAGGAGAATCTTGGAAGGAGTCTAGCTGGCTCTTCCTCAATAGTATGAAAGCTGAAATTTTTAGTGAGAGGACTGGTCTCTGTGTTCAAACTAAAATTCTGGGGTTGCTAGAAAAATAAGATTAAACTGTTGAGGAAAAAAAAAAATCTTCTATTTCAAGAAGAAAATTGTAAGTATTTTGTAATTACTAGTAACTTCTATGGTGTATACAAATAAGTACATGAGAATTGCAAAGTAAGGTCACATTCTTGTAAGTACAAATGGAACCAAAGAGCATGATCATTCTATGTAAAGCAAAATGCTTTTTTTAGAGGATAGCAATGAGTACTTGTCATTAGGTATATGGTGACTCTATGACCACCTAGGTAGAAAAAAGGAACAGGTTGCTGATAGAAATTGTGGAGTTACCATCTCCTCAGCCTGGAGATACTAAAAAACTACTAGGACATTAGCCTGGACAACCTGCTTTAGCTGACCCTGCTTGAGCAGAGGGGTTGGACTAGATGATCTAAAATACTGCTTCCAAGCTAAACTATTCTGTGATTCTGTAAAATCTGTGTGGGAATGCAAAACTTGAGTTTCCTGGGTGAAACAACAGAATCATCCTAGGCAGGATTTGGTTCCTGTATCTGCAAAATTTAAGAAATAGAAGCCCTTTAGATCCTTGCTGCTACCAAGCTTTGTCTTTCAACCATAGTTACATGGATGCATGATGTCTCAGGTATGCTGATTTTCTTTTCATCTAGGCCTAGAAGTGATAGCAGTTCATAGTGGTTGCCCCTGTTATGAACACTGCTATCTGGAAATATATTTAAAGTATGGTTTTAATGTCTTCAGGTCTTCAAGTCTGTACAGCTCATAATGTCAAGTCTTTAGTTGTTCAATAAAAAGTTCTTTAACTATTCACTGGTTTCCTGAAATTCTTGTGATGACCTGCATGAAATTTCAGAAAGCTGAGAGCTAAATGCTGATAGATTTATATAAGTTATATGAATCCAGCCTCAAAAGTGTCCACAGGTCTTTTTCAAAATGTATTTTGATGCAAAGAACTAATTGTCTTTTTCATACCATGCTAGTCAGCTTCATGAAACTACCACCTCTCTATAATTGTTTTCTATCTATTTTTCAATCTCTCTTAAGAATCCTGCTGCAGAAAAGCCAAAAAGATCTTTCTTACATATTTGTTGTGAGGAATGTTGGAAATTGATATCTCCTCAGACAGGCAGATCTCTGATGGATCATCCATTTTTTGTAATGCAGCGTATTTATATGTATCCAGCAATTTACCTGTAAATTGAAGAGTCATAATTTGTCAGGAAAAAGCCCACATGGATTTGTTGCTGTGATGTAGCAAAACCTGGATTTTACTCGTTGACTGTGAATGGTCCTACTACTAATTAAACTTCCTGACGATGACAACTACTACCTTGTTTGCCCTTTACCTGAAGTCTATTCAGTAAAGCATAGTTTTATCACCTTGAACATTTCTCTGAGCTATTTCCTAATCTATCACATCTTACCTTACATTATACCAGACACTAGTCTTTTTCTGTCAGCTGTGTTATCTTCTGCCAGCTTATAATTCATTTCTCTTTTCCTCATCCCCCGTTCTTATACTTTCTCCTACACGTGAGGTTAAACTCATCAAAATCCTTCAAAATAGAACTTTTAAAAACTCTTTTCTGTGACATGTACAGAAAAATGTCTGTATTCATCTGAGCTTAGTTTATTGTACAATTTAGTGTTTCCACACTAGCACTGTAGTTCAGATTTGCTTTTAAAGCAAATCTTCCAAACATCCCCACTTGGTATAATTTTATTTCCATTTTGGAGAAGTTCTGAAAAAATTCCTTTAAGATGAAACCACCCCAAAAGATGTGCTCCAAGAGCATGTGTAACGAGCTTCTACCACTAATAGGCATTAGTTCAACAAGAGTAGAGTGACTCATGAGTGAGCCCCGCAAACCACAGATACCACAGATGTTAAATTGTCAACACCAACTTTTTTGTTCTAAAGATCCACCCTTACTGGGACACATTACTTGCTAATGTTCTTGTCCACTGTGCTCTTTTTATTATAGCCTCATTCTTGCTTTGGCCTAATGCAATTACTTCCCTCACTGTGCATTCCTATAGATCTAGACTGTTTTTAAAATTAGGTGAGAGAGAATGTGATCCTTACCACCTGTTTCTAAAATATGAGAGAGTCCTTATCACATATCTGAGGAACCCACAATATTATCATCATAGCAAATAACGGTGTGTAGCATAATCATATGATAGGTGTGTTGGTGACCTATGGGAGTCCTTTACTCAGTTCTGAGACTGAGTGAGCAGTTAGAGCAAGGTTAGTACAGTATTAAATTTACACCTTGACTCAGTTTAACTGGTTTATCTTTCATCTGACCTGTTCTTAGATCTTACCTTCATTCACAAATTCATTAAATTCATAACCATCATAATTTCCACACATTCCACAAGTTTTCCCCATGTATTTTTTTTCCGTCAAAACCTAAAATAAAATAAAACAAAACACTCAAAAGGATTACTCTAAGTAAAAGTATTTATACAGCATTAACTTCCTCAAACAAATTCATTTCAGGGATCCAATTAAAAGTGATTTTTCTCATTAATTTCAGTGACTTGACTGAGGAAAGGTTTTTGAAGCAGCTAACTTATTTTCACACTAGAGAAACAGTGATTGTTGTGTTTTTTTCATTTAATAAAAGTATAAGCTTTTAGAACATTTGTATAGAAATGAGGGAAGATAATAATCTAAGGAGCTAGAAAAAATTGAAAAGGAAATTATGCTGTTTCCTTGCTTACATCTTTGTTGACAGAGCATGAAATTCAACTTTGTTCTCTTAAGAAACTGGTCAGAGGAAGAAAATCTGCTTTCAGAAGAAGGTTGTTGAATTTTCTATTGCTTTGGAGAGTGAAGTGGTAATATTACTACTGGCTACAATGAATGAATTATTATGAAAACTTAGAGCAGCAGAAATAATCTGACTATACATAGAATAGAGAGTGTATCCATCATAGTAACATTTCCTGTTATATGTGTGAGAGTAATGCTGGTAAATCTCCCAGACAATTTATTACATAATGATCTCCCTCTTTTAGCAAATGTACCAATCTGGAATTCAGTGTCTTTTGTGGCATTAATATCACAGGAAATGCAACCTCTTCTCTAAAATATGGCAGGGATTTTGGAGGGAAAACATAAAGATTCAGAAAAAGGAAAGAAAAAAAGGAGCTGGTAGGAGCATAATATGTTTGAAACCAAAAGATGTCCAGGGGAAGCGCAGCAGAAATGACAAAACTATGCATACACTATTAAATTCTACACAAGTTTAAACTTCAACATCCATTTAGTAAAACATTGTAACCTTTTATAACCTGAGGAAAGTTTAAAATCTCTGACAGCAACCACATATCTCAACATTGGTGGCTTTAGTTAACTACCAATGATGGCTTTAGTTAACCACCAATGTTGGAAGTGAAAGGGCAGGAAGGTATAAAAAGCGAAGTTGCTTATTTCAGGAGGATCGTATGAAACAGGGAAAGAATACATTTCAAAAACAGTAAACACATGCAACAAGTATCCATTAAGTCTAAAGAAGCCTTGCCATTCCAGTAAGTCAGTGAAAACATTCTCTTTGCTTTATGAGAACATATTACAAACCATGAGATAGTCATCGTTGTCCCACATGACAACTAGCTCCATCTCCATCAGCTTGGCTACCAGACGGATGTTGCGTCCATAAGGTGCTATTTGAATTCCATTGCTGGTGTAAGGCAACTTAATGGCACTGTAACAATGCAAGAAGAGAAAATGACCTTCTCATACCAATATTATGCAGGTATTAGTTACCTTTTTTAGATATAATGCACAAACAATCTCAGTACTTGCAGCAACACGGAATAAATTTTTTTCATTTGTAACTAACATTTCAAGATACATTAAAATTCATGTTGATTGAAAGTAAATGTCATCGGTTGCATGCAAGAATTATCAGGAAATGATTGCATAGTGATTATACTAGTGAAAATGTCTGCACAAGACTGTGTATATTCACTTGGTTTTGTTTTATTATGGTATAGTTGTACATTTCAAGAACTTGTAACAATGCAGTTTGTGTGGTAGAACTGCTGTTGATTATCCTGAATAGCTTCTATGTACTACAGCTTAAGTGTAGGAATTAATGCTGCAACTGAAAACTGACAAGGTTAGAGAAACCTAATGCTACAAACTAACAACATTAAAGAACACATTTATTTAGCTAATTACTCAGTACATTTGTGATACAATCATAGAAAACTTGGTCAGAAGGGACTTTCTGAAGTTGTCCAGGCCGGTCTTACAGCTGAAGCAGGGGTTTGTGCAATGGTAGACTAGGTTGGTCATGGCATTTGGTTCTTGTCAATGTAGGACAGAAATTTAAAATACAGATCATTGGGTTAGGCCCATAGATTTATGTAGGTCTCCTGAAGCACAGACTAGTATGGCAAGTTTTTCGAAATACAGTTTTCTAAATTCAGGTATAGCTGCATATTGTCATTTTGTGATGATGGCTATTGTAGCCAGGCAAGTATTTATATGATGCAGAAAATCCACAATTATTTCCTGTATCCACTTGTACTCACAGACAAAAATTCAACACTATTTTTCTGCTGAAAACTGCTGAGAAAACTGAAATGCTGAAAACTGGAGACGTTTCATTGCTATGGGAGTGATTTGTCAAAAAGAATGAATAACGCAGAACCAAAGTTTCCCATAAGTGCAGTTCCTCAGTAAAAAAGCTGTTTTCTGGACACAGTAATCCTTGGAGTAATGTGAACAGTCAGTGGTCTTATACACAAGGACTTCTTTGTAAGCCCCTCCAATATTTCTCTGTTGGTTGCATAGTTCAAAGTTTCTCTTATATCCTATGTATATATTATCTTTAGCACAGAGGGTTCAGTTATCTAAGTCTCAAATCAAATGAACTTGAAAAAAACATAGGAATTTTAACTAATATCTAGTAAAGAGTATAAGCTGTTTCATCTGTGCTTGCAGTAGAGATAAGCATAAGCAGACTGATAATACCCAGGAGACTGCAGTTTCAACTGAAGAACTGTTTTGATCTGAGAAGGTTAGTTTATTGCTTTGCCTACAGAAATGTACTCTAACCATAACCCAAATAACTGCAAAGAAAATACGTATCTAGAGTGTAATGCTTGATAGGAAGAAGTGGGAGTAGAGTCCAGTTGGTTGTTCAGACTTCATAATTTGCTAATTAATTTTTGATACACAAGTAGTCTTCCTCAGTGCAACTGCTATATAACTCCTTTCCTTCTTTAAACACTTTTCATCACAAAACACTTTTCATCACAAAAACACTTTAAACACTTTAAACACTTTTCATCACAAAATCTTACCCAACACTCCTGACAGAAATGCTGCCTTTCTCAACAATGACAACAGAAGGCCCCAGCTCAATAATGATCCTTGCAATTTTTTTGTCCAGCCCACGGCGGAACTGAATGTTGAAGTCTGGGCTTGTTTCATCACATACAGTGGCAAAGATATAGTTGCAGGTCCCAATGAAATCATACTGGTACTTATCAAAGGTTGAAAAATGACCTCCACCCCAGGTAGAACAGGAATCCTTGCTCAAAACTATGAAAGTGAAAGAAAAAAATGGATTTAGGACTCCTAACAGCATAATTTCTCATTCTGATTGCCACTTCGATTATACATAGCAGGAAAACCTAGTAACTATCTAGTCATATTAATTATGTAAATAACATTCTAGCATTTTAAATTTTTTTTTGTAATCTCAGAATTTTAGTACAATTCAGGAAGTGAAACAATAGTTGGAGTAAGAGCAATATTCTTATTTACTGTAAGCAGTGGAGAGCTCCATAGCTTCCTACCCTGGGAAATGCACTTCCACCTAATTCATGGTTTATATAAAGCTTTACCTTCCTATTTAAGTCTGCCTCATCTCTTTGCAAGGGCAGCAGCTTGCTATTGGAGAGGTTTAACATCTCAGGCACAACAGTTATGAACCTGTCTATGGCATTACTGTATCAGGACTTGCTGCAGTCACATCATTAGATATTCAAAGACTGTCTTCAAAGCCCAAGTTGTATTTGCTCTATGTTTGTGTGACACACTGTGATCCAGATAGCTTCCTAAATATAAGCAATGTTTTAATCGGATTTCATTTTTTAAAATAATCACTTTTCATATGAATAGATTGATTTTAGAAGGTTGAAATTAAGCACAAAAAAGAGATACAACTCCAGCACTTGATATCAGATATTTCTAAACCTACTTAAAGCATTTGAACTGTCCCTCTGAAGGGGACAGACCTACAGAAGTAAGTAAAATCATGTCCTAGACTATATATTTGTAGGCTTAGATTGTTACTTTTAATTTTTAAATTATTTTTGCACATGGAGTTATATGAAGCTGACATGCCTCAGAATATATCTTAGAAGCACGAAGTATCATCCAAATTTAACAAAGTCTATCTGCAATTTATATTCGCAGCTTAAAAGCCAAAACATTTATTTACTCTTAAAGAGTGATCAAATTACTATAGAATGCTACTGGTTTTATCAGGTCAAGTAGAAAACACTGTTTCCCAATAAGCTGTTACCTGTTGGCAAAAAGTACTCCTCTTCCATACTTCTCTGCTGTCCAGAACGTTTGACTGGAAAATAGGAATCATCTAATTGTTATAATTGATTCTTCATGCCTAACTATCATGTAATTATGATTAAATGATACTGACCAGCAAACCCCAACTTTTTCAGAGTATGGAAGGAATGATTACCTGGGGTTGCGCAACAGTAAGAGCGCAATAGGTGTCTCCTTCTATGAATGTAGGAGTGCCTTCTGGGTATTTGTTTTATTTAAATTGTATCAGAGAAAAGTTACAAATGGGAATGCTAGTAACTGAGAAAGTTTAAAACTAGATTATGTATTTGTCTTTTGAGTTCCATTTTTATTAAATGATAGCTATGGATTTTATTTTAATTTGTGCATATCCATTTTAGAAAGGATCTAGTGAAAACTGTGTTTTCAGGAGGGTTATAGCCTTCTGCATCCTGTCTTAGCAGAAAAACAGCATGTTCTGTAAAATACAGTATACCATGTTAGCATGGCAACATTTATTCATTCTTGTCATGTGTGTGAAAAATTAGATGTGTAATGAATGAATGAAATTTAAATTGAAAAGTCAGTGCCTCACATTTCTTCAGAAAGTAACGTGAAATGTTGTATTGGTTCTGACCAGTAATTGATGTATCAGTATTTTATTTTCAGTAGTAACCAGAAACTCTCCAAGGGAAAAGTAAGCACATACACTTCCCCAAACACTCTCTGAGTCTCCAATTAATTTTAGTTCAGGGGGTTTTGTGAGGCTACTGGTATTTGTCTGCTTACCTGACTTGTGCTCTGGCTTCCATGTACTTGTTTAGCCTCCTTTTGAATCAAAGTGAAATTTCTTTGTAACAGAAAATGCCATAATCACTGAGGTCAGAAGTAGCCATTTTGAGTTAACGTTTTAATGATACCTGCCTTTTGAACAGTACCTTTGATAACAAATATTCTTATTACTTTAAAGCTATAATATGTTCATTATTTTGTGCTTTGGCATGGCGTAGATTTTTGCGCAAGTACCTTTTGTATTTCTTAGACTCAGAAGGACTAGTGCAAATTTGCAGTAAGTAGGTGGCTGGAGTTAATTTTGCTTACAGATTTGGGTATATGCATAGAAACCATTCTTAGGAGCTAAGGGAAAACTTTTGGGAAACTGCCATAACTGTGACAATCATAGCTTCAGCTGGCACAGCTGGATGTTGAAGTGGAGATCTGTCCATAACCTGATTCCCCACTGGCTGCTGGATATAAAGATGAGGAATAACTATTCCATATTCTGATCTTTCACTTGCATATAAATTTGTTTTAACCTGCAATCTTTAAAATAATCTCATAGTCTTATCCTGGATTTTTGCAGCATCAAAGGATCCATTTCCTAAATTCCTAGATAATATTAGATAGTTTTCTGCAGGAATGAAAATCAAACATATCACACAAATTACCTCAATAGCAAATTTGTAATGTGGAAGGCTACTTATCTGCTCACAGTCTCTATCTTCAGACATTAAAACCTCATCATGGAACACTAAAGCACCTTCCATTTAGTGTAAAACTTAAAAGAGTGAGACAATATTTTTTACTATTTGGAGTTTTTTTTAGGCAAACTCTTAATTTACAATTTCTAAAACAATGCTTTAAAACACATGTTCTTTGAGGCAGGGAGTTATTTTTATTATGTGATTAGTTCAGTATTTTCTGCAACATAGAATTGATGCTGAATTGAGTTGTTATTTCTAATTGCAATGTGAACATCAAATATCAGGTTGGGCACTTACTTCTCTGTAGAGATTCTTTCTGTTTTTGGAGAAAAAAGAGGGGCCAATAATTTCCTTCAAAAGCTGTGAAGAGAAAAAGACAAGAGAAAAAGTTATCCTTTGAGCAAAATAAACTTAGGTATTTGTACATCTATTTATTTATTTATTTTTAAACATGGTACAAATGAAAGCAGGGTCATCACATATGAACTGTGTTGTGCCAGAGAAAAACGAATGGAAATTATAGTGGAAAAATCACATAATTCAGTCTGTAATAAAAAATTATTCTGTGACTAGTAAAATGTTCCCAAAAGCTGCCAGAAATCCTATACAATATGGGATTTCCTCTACTTCATTCTCAAATCCTGTGTTCCTTGTTAAAAAAGGAAGGTGTGATAAATCTTTCCTCATGTTTTTGAATTCTTATTCCTCCATCTGGGTAGAAGTAGTGAAGGAAATGGCCAAAACTGGGAAGAGATAGGAAAAGTAAAGTCTCATGTTTGTCATAAGAATCATGTGATCTGTAGCTGAAGAATTGGAAATATACAGGCCTAGTTCTTGCTTTTACTGCTCCACATTAAGGCAGAATGCTGGCAGATGTTACCATCTCCCTTCCACACACCTCTTCACAAAGCCTGTTCTGGTTATGAGAAGCCAAGGAGTGTTTAGCGAATGTGTAATACAGCATGGATCCTCTTCCATCACAAACCCAGAGCTACTGCATGTGCACAACACCATGTTCTCATACATACCCAAACGTTCTTTCACCTAGACACTTGCTTCCTGCTCAAAATGGGAAGATAGATGTTGAAAAAGGTCATCACAGCCAAGCTACAAGTGGCAAGCATTGTGCAGGAGCAGAGGTGGTGCATGCATGGAATCAACATTAAGTCAATAGCTAGATGGTAACAACCAAACCAAGCTGTAAGGAAAAGGATCTGGGGTGCTTCAGAAACGTGCTACTAATTTTTACAGTTTGTCAGGTCCAGTATTTCTTAAATAGCTGGTGCAAATATCCTCTAGAAACCATATGGTTCTCCATTATATGTTTAGGATCTTTTGCAAGAGAAATATTGTGGCAGAAGGTTTCTTTAATCACAGAAACCAGACCAAGTTTCCTAACATATCTATATATACACTACAGCTCTGCAGGCCTCTGTTGCCTTCTACGGAAGAGATTAAGTCTTCAGGGCTTTTACTGAAATAGACTGTCCTGGCAATTCCACACTATGCTACTGAATGTGAAGTAGTATTTATGATGTGGTATCTCAAGGACTGTAAGTAAACAGGTGAAGTTCTGCCTTGTATGTAGGCTAGATTAAGGCACAAGACAGCAATTTGGAGAGTAAGGATTTCAGCATGTGCCTTTGCTTTGGATCTGAGATCCAGACATCTCCAGCTTCCCCATCTGTCTATGTCTCAGTTCTTCTCTGAAGTAATACTCATTGAAAAAGATGTTATAAGGATATACTCATATAAGCTTTTAAGAACTAATATACTACACTGGTGGAATTTTATGCAATTAATATCTAGAAAGAAGGGAAATAAAACAAGGTTGTAAGTTCAGTGGCAGAAGTGCTCCCACCCCGTGTTGTTCCAATAGCTTTAAATGACATTCATCTCAGCCAGTTGTCTAGACTATTTTCACAGGCTGTGAAAGTAAATACAAATTTTCTGAGTACAATTTTACTTGCAAAATATGTGTCTAGCATAGAATAAATGGATTACACACAATAATTTTATTTCTCTCCTTTGGTATAAATGAAACCTTAGGTGACTATCTGCAGTGTACATGCCATGTGTTACCTCTATCCTTCTTCTTAGATATTGTGTCCATTTCAATGGAACAATGCTTTACAGACAAAAATGAAATTTAAGAGTAAAATGCAAAATAAATATACTAAGTTAAAATCAGTTACCAGCATAATAATAATAGAATGAATTTGTGTTACTATCAAGCTAACATAACATAGCTCTTTACATTAAGAGTTGCTGCTGCCTTTACTGAACCCCTTGATTTTGGTATCTCTGTTTGTTCAGTTATTGTTGATTTAACAGTTTTACAATCCCTACAATTTAAACCCAGACTACAAGCACTATATTAATTGGATTTAAGAGTGTGTAACAGCTGTCTTCAGAGGATATTCGATTCGCAGGAATTGAAGATAGTCCTAACATGTTGTTTCACATGAGATCGATCTGGAGAGCTTTATGTAAAACTACAAGTTTGATACTTCATGAACAAATATTTTAGATCAGGACAGTTTGATTTACAAAGCTTATTCGTGAGGATTTCAAACTCATCATTCACAAGACTAAGCATGCTAAGCAGTTACAAAATGTTACAAATACTCCAGGTTTGGTATATAGATTAAAAAAAATATTATAATAATCATCCTGGATTACATGGAGATGTGCAAGAGTTATATTGAAAACAACTAAGGGCATGAAATCCACTTTAACCTTTTACTCAAGGAAGGGCTAGTAAAACAAATGCAGAGCCATTTCCTGACTGTCTGCCAATCAGTCTGTATCCTGTCAGATTAAACTATTAAACTAGATAAAGCCTGGTAATTATTCTCAGCATTTACATTCTTCCTCTCCTTCTTAACTCTGAAGAGATTAGTAAAATCATCCTGGCAATGTTATTAACCATTCACAACCACATGAAATTGCAGATTTTACAGATGCAGTAAGTGCTACAACCCCATGCAGCAGCTGTATCTAGCAACCATGAAGGATTTTATTACTGGAAAGGCTGTAATAGTGATAAATGAGATTTCTAAACTACTGAAATCTTCCCTACTGTTATTTTACTGTTATTGCAAATATTCTGTTTTCCTTTGAGCAATGAGATGATTTTGAATTAACATGAAACACTTAATTTTGAATTAGCTCGATAACACTTTAAACAAACTTTCACTTTTCTAAGGTAAAGGAATTTTCCTTTCAATTCCTACTCTAGTCTAGGTGGCTTGACTTTCTTGAGAATTGTATTTGTCAAAGTGTAGTTTCTGTGTGGTCAGTCTGTCTAGTTCATTACAGCAATACAATTCAGACAGAGAAGGTGACATACTGTGAATAAATAAGTAATTTTGTCCCTATCCTACAGTTACTATGAGACATCCTTATAAGGAAATACAATTTTATGTGACATTGACTTCAATCAAAGTATTCCACATTAGCTAAATTAATAATAATTTAAAAATCCATTTGAAGTAAAACATGGAAATGAATTATTTTTTTGTACTTCCAAACAGAAAGAATTTAAGATTTATGTTCTGTAAAGACTGCAGAATATAAAATGTCAATAAATCTGAAAAAGTCAAGACCTTTAAAAAAAATTATATTAGACTACAATTAAATTTAACAGCAGGGGTAGTGTTTGAGTTATAGTTGCAATAGTAGTAATCAGTTGCACATGTTCATGAAGATTTCTTTTCAGTATTAAATTATTAACTCCTTTTGTGTCTTGCAAAACAAGATGGCTGAACAGCATAAATCAAGGTAATTTCCTGGTTACACACTTAGTAAGAATAAATATCACAAATATAAGTATACTTCTGTTAGGGATCCATGCACAGTTTTGACTATTGAAACAGTAAAGTAGTAAATCCTCAATTTACTAAACAAATCAGAAGCTTTTATTAAGTAAAATCTAGAACTAAAAATTTAAGTCTGGTTTTAAACTTTTAGGGTTTTCTAGGCCTTGCTTTTAGGCTTTTATGTTTAAATTCATCTGAAGTTCCATCCTACACAACACAGTCCTTTATAGATGAAACCCTATTTGTATTTGCCAAATTTAAACATAAAGCTTGTGGCTGAGTAGGGATCAACAGTAATTTTCCATTTGATTGCCAATATTAGTATTTATAGTAACAGACCCACTAATCTAATATATGAAGTTATTAAGATTAAAAACTTGCAGGCATCTGCATTTCGGGTTAGGATCCATCTTTAGGATTGATCTTGGTTATAATGGTATTAATACAGTGAATGGAGTTATGCCTGATTTTAAAAAGTAGTTGAGATTAGAAATTGGCTCTGAGAGTATGAAAGGGTTGAGTTGCTTGTTTTAATTTTTTTTTAATGCTACAGTTTAAGTGCATTATTTAAGAGTAATTAATGTCCTTGCACAGTTTGAACTATAAGGTTCATTAAATGTAGCAAGCATAATACAGAAGAGAAAAACTAGCTTTGTTCAAACTACAGCAAGTGAAGTACACTTTTTAGCAGTTTGCAACCTGTTCTTGAAATCAGAGATAATTACAGGGACTATACAGAAGAGATAACAAGAAACTATTACCTTAAGCAATGCCAAAGAATGGCAAAAAAAGGTTCCCTCTCAAAGAATACATTGAAAACACTACAGGAAGAGGAATGAATAAGAAGGCAGAGTAGATACAATGAACTTACTTGTCAAGTTTTTAAAAAAATTATAGAGTCATCCAATGGTCAGATAGGTTGGATCAAGAAAGTACGACAGAGCCCTTTAAAAGACTAAAGTATTGTATTGAATAATATATGGAAGAATACTTTAAAGGGTCATATAAAATTTTTAGACTGGAATAATTCGCCTCTTCTCCAGCACAGGATTCTTTCTATCACATCATTCTTCTAAAAAGTAATACCATCACATACCTCATACTTAATACTTTTTGCAGTTTGCATAACAAAGGAAGAAGGTTTTGATCATTATTCTACACAGATACATGGTTCCACAATGACATCATTAGAGCACTGCATCATGAACATGTGAAAGATGGAAGGCACTTGGCAGCTTGTGAACACAAAAAAATTTCTCTGTATCTAGGGAAACACATTTAGGGAATGCTCCAACAAATCAGTAACCACATTTCAATAAATGTTTAGAACAAGTAGTTCTCTATCAGTCATGGATTGATGAAATATGCAGGTGTGTTTTAAGAGAGGTAGAAGAAAATGTGTAAACTAACTCTGATGGCTGTGGGAAAGGAGAGCAAGATCTGAACCTTATTATAATATTACAACAGTCACCCACTTTGTTTCAGTCATGCATATTTCATTCCAAATCATATAGCAAAAGGAAGACAGACATCTCAGACTTACCAGTAGATTGCAGAAAACTGCAGAAGATGAGCAGTATTAGTATCGGAAACATGATACATGACCTAGTGGGGGAGTTTTGTTCAGTACTCTCCTCCGTTCCAAATGTGCAGTGCTGTTGCTGCCACTTTCTAGGCTTACCCTTTCAAGCTTGGATGCCTCATATATAGAATTGCACTGCCCTCCCTCATTCCCATGGCTTTCAGAAACTGTCACAGCAGAGTACCTGCCAAACAGGATCTCCTCTTCATCAAGTTCAACACACCTATATACCATTTGGAAAGAGAAAATAAAACACAAGCCTCCTTCCGTTCATTATCACTCTTACAAGGTACTTGAAACGGCTTCTATTTGTAACAGCTCAAACACATTTAACTTCATTTAGTGAACAATTTTGGTATTATGCCCCAAAGCCATATGCAAAAAGACAAATAATGCACAAATTAGAGCTCTGTCTTCTAAGATGAGGAATTATATTGGACAAGTATACAAAAGGGAAGAATTAAGTGCAGGAATTTTGGAACTGCTGTAAAAAATATATGAATGTAAGATGGTAAGGCATGAATGATACAGATCTCAGATATTTTTTTTTTCTTAACTCTTCTTTCACTATCTTTTATTCACTCTCATGAGTGATTGTATTCACCTCTCCCTCATGTGACTTTTTAAGCAAAATTACAAACTTTGCCTCAGTAAAAAGGGCTGTCCATGGTACAATTTCATTCCTGAGTTTGCAAGTGAACTAAATAAGGTCTTGTCTTCCACCCTAGCACTGCAAAGTACAAAGAGCAGTCTGGAAAGGCTATTCCACTGTGGTATTTGGCAATTTTGAGAAGTTAATGCCCACCAATATCTCAAAAGATAAATTCCAGTTCTTTTTCAGCACTTGGAACTCTCCACATCAGAGGCACCGGGTACATTCACTGTATCACTGCCACCACTGAACTAACACAATATAAGAAGAACTTTACTTGCTTGATCCAGTCATTTTTCACTGTAATTGCTTCAGGAAAAAATAGTCTAATCAGCAGACAAACTTCCTCATTAAATAAAATAGGCATGGGTTACCTCTCTGTATTAATTTCTTCAGCCTTTCCTATTTTACCTATCCAATACTTATTTTATGTAATTCATTACTTTACTGGATTCCTATTGTTTTGTCCTTCTCTGGTATAATTCCTTTGCTTAAAAACTGGGTCCTCACCATGTTCTCACAGCCACTTCTGAGTGATGGGAAGAAGCACAGGAGAGACAGTGACTATCCTTTAGTGTAACTTCAGCCCTGGCTCAACTTGGTTGTACTGAAAATAAAGCCATTCCATTTTAATGAAAATGAAAGTGTTGGTTTTTTCTTTATTCTTTCTTTCTTTCCTCCTAAACCCCACACCCAGAAGCTGAAGAGTAAACTATGTGACTGCTGATAATAGAATTGATACCCTAAATTCCAAAAATTCTGTTCAAAATTTTCTACATCTATGTATAAAAGAACAAAGTAGATTTATGAAATCAAGAAAAAATTATTATAGGAGAGATAAGAAATCTGTTTAGTTAAATCCCAGACACTTAAGAAAATATTTTACTTCAAGTATTTTATTACATCTATGTACTGATCATTATCATATCCCACAGCTTCAACTGGTTTGTGAACATTTAGGATTAAAATATCCTACAAGATAAGACAAGAACAATCTCATTGCCTTTACAGATCCTTTCCACAGGTTTCACCTTAATGTAGTTAAAATAACTGAACTTTAAAAATTAAATGTAATCATGTCAGAATTACCATTTGACTCCAGTATTTAGATCTTATGTGTGACTTCTACATAGCTCTCTTCTGGGATGCAGGAGTTCTTATACTTTGTAAGTGCATAAGAACTGCTCAGCAGTTTCTGAATAAACAGGACCTTTTCCCAAAAGATTTCAAAATAAATACCCTGTATTTCTTCTCACTTCTAATATCAAAGTGCAAAAATATTAGGGCCTCAAAACAGCCCTAAATAATTAGACTGATAATACAAAAAATATATATAATTATTAATATTTCACAACTCTATGTATTGCAACAATTTCTGGCAAATCAGCTCTACGTTTTTAAAGAGAATTTAATTTGTCACACTGCTCTGTGAAGATCAGAAACTGCAATGCTCCTCAGCAGCTCAAACCTGATCACTGATAGTGTCATACAGAAATTTACCTTACTCTAGCAGAAAATATGAAAAAAACCCACAAATCATAATTGTTGTCAAATAGGTATTTGTTTTCATTTGTTACATATTTACATAATATTTCTGTCAAGCAGGAATAAATTATCTGACATTCATGAGAATTCCATGACTTGCTCATTTCCAGAGCTGGGTACTGGACCGCAGTATTTTTGCTATCAAAGGTATAGTCACCTTATGGAACTAAGATCATCAGTAATGTGTGAGAATGAACAAAAACACTAATACATAATCTGACAGCTAATTTTCCTCTTTGATAATTATGCCTTCAAGTTTTTCTCTGTAGCCTTTATATTCACAAAAACATTTTATGCCTTTTATTATATGGACCTTTAATGAGAACTCATTAAATACAAATACTGGCAAAATGTATTATAAACACTTACCTAAAATATTGTTTTTTCAGTTCCCCATATTTGTAGCTATGTTCTTAGTAGCTATGTTCTTCTCATTCTATGTGAGAAGTCAGGATAAAGATTTTACCTTCAGTTATTCTAGAAGGAATTTCACTGAATCAGCCTAAACACTTATGATTCAGCAAGTAACATTATTTTATGAGGACATCTAATGACGTAAACACAATTTATTGAAATATCTAACTGCACCTACATTGAAGTCCAGACTCCAGACCAAGAAAAAATAATTTCCTGCAGGACCTTGAGTCAGTATTAGGTGTTTCACACAAAACTCTTTGAATAATTCAGAAAATTCTAGAAAATTCAGTACTGTGAACTTACAAGAGGAAGGAAGAGAAGCATGCAATGACAAGTCAAGCCAGAATGAAATGGAGAAACATTATTGCTTCACCTTACGCAAAGTAATTTCATTCAATTAGTTCAAAACAAACCAAAATATTAACATAACTGGCATTACTATGCTAAATATAAGTAAACTAGCTCCAATTTTTACTGCCTATTTGTCACTGTTAGCTTTCAGGTAATTTTCCTAGGATGCAAAGGATCACACACACTGCTGCTTCTCTTCTCTAGGCTAAGCTTATTGCACACATCAGGGGCTCCTGTCTAGTTGTCTGAGTAGCTGGCAGGCAACCAAGCAGGCAGGCACCACACAGCCATCTGGTTACTCCTGCTGCCAAGATATTTTCCAAAGAAGCTGACAGTAAAATAGACATAAGCCATCAATGCTCCAACTGCGGTAAGAAATTTTCGGCTGAGAAATAGTAACCAAAAAAAATCATAACCCTTATCCTAGCCTATGTCTCACCTTTAGAATCCCCTGATATTTATGTCCATTCTGTGCAATTTTCTATTAATCTCTCTTTGTGCTTTTAGACACTTAAACAGCTTTCCCAGATGATACCTAAGAGAAATCCAGTGTGATTGGGCCATCAGACACTAAATAATAACTTAATGATTTTAGTAGAAATCATCACTTCCTGCTTTCCTTTTTGTCACCAAAACAAAGAGCATTATCTTTCCTGGTGCTTAGAAAATGGTCCATAATTCTGGAATTTATCAGATACAGTCTTCAAAATAGATGAGATGCCTGCTATTAAGTAGACTGCTAGTAAGTAGACTGTTAGAACTACTAACAGTAGCTTGGAGACAGCTCTGCTGTTGTTTGGTATCTGACTGTATATTAAATATAAAATTTCATTTAACAATGTAAATTATGTCTTGTTACAATGTACAAGGAAACACCTATAGATGTTATGAGGGATTTAATTTATTGTTTTACAGTGCATATAAATGAAAAGTTAATACAAACTAAGAAATAACTAACAGCACTCTTACACTGTTCCAAAAGTACTTTTGTACTTAAAAGACTGTAAAATCAAGTCTTCCTCATATAATTAAGAAAAAAAATGTAGAAAATAATTTAAAACACATGCCTCTAAAAGTGGTAAAGGCTTCCTGAATTGCTATTTAACTTTTAATTATAATTTGTTGGGGACAATGGCCTGAGACCTCCTTGTGCTGGCTTTATGCCTCTGGCATTCACTTTGATGGATATCTCACTTATTTTACCTGTGGGTTACTTGGTTGGTGTCACTCACTCTGCTGAGAAAGACTGCCACTCCCACAGACTTCTGAAGCATATCCACTGCCATGAAGATAAACTTGGCCAAAACCTTTGTAGTATTTCTGGAATAAAACAAAGGGAAAAAAACCAAACCTGCACAAAATGAAGCAAGGCCTGCCAGTGTGAGAGTGTGATACCGTGTTATCCTTCCTCTGCACTGGAACTCAGGGAAGGCAAACTCAGTTTGTTTTCATCTCCCACACTCTCTACTCCTGCTCCTGAATCCTGTGTTGTTGATGCTGGACTCAGAGTGGTTTACTTTCTGATCTCTGGAGCAGTCTGGGCTGCAGAGTTTGTTCTACGACACTTAATCCTAAATTCTGGTCATTTTAGCTACAATGCTGACAGAAAAGGACAGAATGATACAATTGTGAAAAGAGAAACCATAGAGGGAATGTCTCCTTTATTCACATCTTCCTTCTATTGACACGTGTATGAATTTTTAATTAAAATTTCCCTCAAACACTGTAGTTGTGAACAAAATCTGTGCAATATCTCTTAAGGCTAAATTTATCTTCTGATGATGAAGCAGTCCATAGAGGAATACATTGAATCTCTCTTTTTCATTTGCTATAAGGTATTCCACCTCGTTATTAATTGACTAGGCATGATGAGTTCATATCAATATTTAGAGACAGATTAGACTCTATGCTAAAATAAATCCAAACGTAGTGTGCTCATTATTTTAAATTCCTGTTTTTTCCTCTGGGTTGCATTAGCATGGAGAACATTTATCCTATCGGCAAAAATCTAGAAAAGCGCAGATCAGTATTTTTCTTTCAGTTTTTAGGCTTTAACAATTAATTGGTATTACCTTTCTAAAGAGAAATTCAGGAATTACCCTGAATTATACGCCTGCAGTTCTCCTGGGAAGTATGTATTTCGACACCATAAAATGCAGCAAAGGAATGGAGAGGATTATACATGAAAGCAGCTGTGGTCCAAATGATTCTAGCTTAGAACCCAGTTTGTTAAGTTACATGAACCCAAAACAGCCTAAGTTCTCCTAATTCATAGAATCAAAGGGGTTGGAAGGGACTTCTGAATATCATCAAATCCATCCCCCTGCTGCAGCAGGAATTGCTATACTCATAATTGAAATGCAGCTGAGCTAAATCTGTAGTTTGTAATTGTTGTGGTTTGGACCCAACAGGACAACAAAGAAAGTCCCATGGACTCTCACTCAAGATCCGCCCCCCCCTTCACACACACAAACACACACACACACACACACACACACACACACACTGGGATGAGAAGGACAAAGCCCAGGTAGAAATTCCTGGGTCGAGACAAAGGACCAGGAGTGTTCTTCACCGATTAAGGTCCCAGGCAAGACAGTCTCAACTAAAATCAATAAAAATAATAATTATAAGTAATAATACTAAGTAAAAATAATAATTCAATTTCACACTAATCAGATGCACACAGGACACAGAACAACACAAAGAGCAGAGCTTACATATGTTACCCACACCCCTTCCTTCTTCCTGGGTCCAAATGACTTTGTTCTCAGTTCCTCTCCCTCCTTCCCCCCAGCAGCACAGAGGGACAGGGGATGGGGTTTAGAGTCAGTTCACAGGCTGGTGGTTCTTGCCACTCCTTCCTCCTCGAGAAGGATTCCTCACAGTCCTTCCCTCTTCCCTATGGGGTCCTTCACATGGGAGAGAGTCCTCCATGAACCTCTCCTTCATGAGTCCTTCCCACGAGATCCAGAGCTGCTCCAGCCTGGGCTTCCCACAGTGTCATGGGCTTCAAGTACAGTCATCTTATCTGGTGCCAGGGTCTTCCACAGCAGCATAATCCAAGTCCACTGACCGCAAAGCCGACTCCACTAGCCACAAAATCCAAGTCCACTGGCCAACCTCATCCCTTCCTGATGCCTTCAGGGAATGTTCCACCATGTTCCTCCAAGAATGCAGGGGCACAGCTGCCATCTCCCTATGGCTTGCAGGGAAACTTTTGCTTGGGCACCTTCTTCCCCTTCTTCCTCACTAACTACCAGCACCGCTCTCCTTCCCCAGCACAGCTCTTCTTTTTCTTTGAGTGCTCACTCTGCTCAGCTCTTCTCTCAGTTCTTTCGTATGTTAATCTCAGAGGCACATCTATTGTGTCTCTAATGGCTCCTTGGCTGGTTTAGGAGCAGGGGGAGCTTCTCAGCTTCTTACCAGAGCCACCCCTGGGGCCCTTCCTCTGCTGTCAAAAACCCCACCAAACCAAACCAGAACATTATTCAAGATTCAAACTGGACTTAGAAAAAAAATGAAGTTATTGGCCACTTGTTGCACAAACAGAATTGCACAGAATAACCAAGGCTGGAAAAGAACTTTAAGATCACCAAGTCCAGCATCACAACTCTATTAATTTAATAATTAAATTTTATTACCAGATATAGAATGAAAATCGAAGATACTGTGTGAACCGGGAATCCATTAAGTACAAGCTTTGACCTCTATTGGTAAGGAAGTAAAATAAAACACGTACTTACACAAATACTAAAAGCTGGGGGCAGGAAGTCAGTGGCAATGACATGTTTAACTTGCTCTTCAATGTGTGTACATTTTAAAACAGATAGTGTCCAATTGATGCTAATATAATGTATCTGCTAAGATAATACAGTCAAGCATATACTTTTGTTTACCCTTTACTTGATACATTCAGATCCTTTTTAATTAACTTTGGTTGACTTGGATTAAAAAAAAAAGAGATCATGATAAAACAGATTTGAAAAACATGACTTATATCTTATTCTGAAATTTGGAAATGTCTTTCCAGTTCTAAGGAAATGAAGTTATTGGGAGAATGAAACAATGTTAAGGGTGTAAAAAGTGAAGGGATTAAAGAAGGTAGCTTTCATGCATTCAGTTTCAAGAACAAAGGTGTGTGGCTGTTTTTTCCCAAGGTCAGAGAGCACTATGTATGGAGAATCATAACAAGAATGCATTTATAGAAATCATACATTCTGTTGCAGCAAGAATGAACAACTTGCATCACTTTTGTGTATCTCTAATTTTGACTAATACAAATGCATGATAGAACTGCAGCTGCAACTTGTAACTATTATTTACAGCTGCTTGGCCTCTTATTCCAGACAGATGTGTTTCTGTCAGGTCTCTTTCTGTCAGTTGATCATTTCATGTGTTAAGATTTCACTTCGTGGAGAGTCTGGCAGCCATTTTGTGTTTATTTTCATGTAGAATAAAGATGTCAACACTAGGTTTTCTCACAAATATTTGACATTTTTATCCTAATTTTTCACTCTGCTTCTGTGCTTGATTAAACATAATGAAATCTATATGCTATATTAGCAGTCACAGTGTCATAGTGTTACAGTAAGAACAGTTTTTCTTCTGGAGGAAAAATCCACTATATGAAAGTTGTTTGTCATTAAGTAAACATACACTTTTAATACTGTAACATTCCTAAGGAAGATTAAGCATAAATAAAGCATGGAGAATCAGTTGCCTTTCTTTTGCAGCTTCACGTTTCAGTTTTTAAACTGATCATAATATAGCACTGAGTTACTGCATTGTGCCATGTAGTTATATCTCTAATATCACAAGCTTGGATTCTCTCCCCTTGGGTCAGGTGGCCAGTGTCTCATCTGCAAATGTACAGGACAAATATAAATAATTATTTCATAGGTAAGATTATATATTATATAATATATATATATTATATCCTTAGGTAGGATCCAGAGTTAATTTTAGACCTTACACTTGTAAGTACGATAGCTATATTAGTAGTAGGTACTGTCAATGAGTTGTTCATGAGCTTTTTTATTCTAAAATTTCTTTCCTTTCAGGTACCTGTTCCACTACTTTACTTATTGACTTGAAATTTCTATTCTATAAAGAGCTGAAAACTTTGATCAATCAAAGCTCTTAATGTGATCCAAAGCATGCTAAAAAAATGCAGGGCCAGGTTTTCTTTCACTGATCTATTTCTGGTATGATGTCAGTTATTCTATTTGAGTTATTCCAAGGCCTGTGACTACTGAGCTGTGTATAGTATACTTACATAATTTCTCAAAAGAGTATCAGCAGAGTACTTGCTTTTTTAGAATCTGAGGAATATGAGAACTTGAGATTCCCTTCAGGATATCTGTCAAACTGAACTGCTCCTGTATTTACAGGTTTTAAATGGAAAAAGAGTAACACACCCAGGAATGGTGACATTTGCTGAAGTCTATGACAAAGCTCTCATGTAATTTGAACATAATATTCCCCAAGTCTCAAAAGCAGTGAAAAATTTGTATCTGAGAAGTACCAGAATGTAAAAATAAAAATAAAAACAAATAAAAAATAAAAACAAAACAAAAGAAAACAAGCAAACAAAAACAGGTAGACCGTCATCTGTTTTAAATCATCTTGATTTATCCACACATTTCCAGGCAGAACTCAATTTTTTTATGTTTCTTTGATCTTACCTGAAAAGCTAGAACCTACAATGGTTACATATACTCTCAACAATTACTACAACCTCTCACTGTGCAGTGGAATGGTGCATATGTAAAAGATTCTATGAATACTATGTATTCCTTGACTTCACTGAGGAAGTGTATATTTCTGGTTACTCTGGGGTTTGACAGCCTCTGTATTTCAATAAGAAGCAGACTTTGTAATGTTCCATACAGTGTAAAAAGAAACTGTGAGGAACTTCTTCGTGTTACCCTTTCTGCATTAGCTTGCCATTTGTACCTCCCATGCTATTCAATATTATAATAAATACTAATAATTATTTATGGCTTGCTTACAAGCCAAGCGAACTGGTCATGAATGTGCTGTGCTGGCTGCAGTGGTATATTCAGACACACTCAATTTGTAAAAATACCTCTCAAAGCTCCAAAAGCAATGCAGGCGGATGCAGATGTGAAGGGCATGCCTTATTAAGAAACTATCTGGTGACCTCAAACCATTTCAACCCGTAAATTAATAATTAATTGCTTTTATGGCAAGTTATCCTGAAAGAGGTTTAACTGATCATTTTAGCTATGTGAAAAGCAGCACATTCAGCTACCATACAAATTGAAAACTGTCAGCCAAAATGCCAAAATGTGCAACTAGCAACTCAGAGCTAGACTCAGAACTCCAAACATGCAGAAAAAGGTAATAAACAAAATTACTTATCAAGATACAGCACTGCAGTCACTTAATTTTTCAGTATTTCTGTGGAAAATGATCCAAACCCCATGACCTAAAATCTCTACTGATTCTAGACTATTCATAGATTCCTTTTAGGGGAAAAAAATAGCCCTCAACTTCCTGGTAGTGCTGTCTTACTTGAAATGACTTATGAATTTAGACTCATTGCAAATATCTGCTGTAACATTCCCCGTCATCAATTGTTTATGACTCATAGGGTGGTGTATTTGGTAACTAGAGTGCTTTCACATCTTGGGCTCAGGAATTTAACCTAAAACAGCTGCTTCTGAGTCTTCAGAACTGCACTGTGCTAAGTGCACTCATACTATGTGGAGGCCTCACAGAGGCCTTCTCAGTAAAACTGAGCTTTCCTGGAAGACAGACTAGAGCACTTTAACATTTTAAAAGATAAGGCTCTGAATGCTTTTGATTTAAAACAAACAAACAAAAAACCCCTAACTCTCCATCCACAGCATCCACACAGCCTTGAACTTTGGGGACATTTTTCCCTCAGCAACATCCATCAGCTACCCTGTGCACATTCCCCTGTGCGCTCTCAAGACAGCTCTGGCAAGGCAGAACAACTTCCTACCCTCCCCAGCAGTGCCGGGTGTGTTATACTACAGGGTCCTGCACTTTCAACTGAGGTACACACCACAACCCCCCCAGCCCCTCCCTCTCTCCTTCTACTCCCCTCCCATTCTATAACCTTCTCTCCCCGGTTTATACCCAGATGCTTCCTGGAAAAGCCCTGCCTCTCCTTAGAGCTGTATAACAGGCAAGAGGCAGCTGTCAGAAGGAAGCAGTTTTCTCCTCTATCGCTGAGCTGCCCTCTTTTAAGGCAAAATACTATAAAATACACACTAAATGCATGCATGTGAACAAAATGTGTACCATTCCTCATACTTGCCAGGCACTGTGTTTTGTGGCATGTCACTTGTGCAAATACCAGAGAGAATCTGGATGGAGAGTTTCATGAGGAAATGAGCTGAGGTACTGTTAGTGTTAAAATCTACCTCCTGTTCCTGGATGTCAGGAGAATTTATGTTTTTTTACAGTAGATAGGGAGCTGCCTGAACACGACTTTCCTTCACGAGCCACTGGAGGAAGTTCGGGAGTGCTGAAGGGCAGGCCAAGGAAGCCATGTCCTGCAACTCCCCTGCAGCCATGGCCTCTGCTGTGTCCCTCAGATGCCTCTTCAGGAGCCAGCAACCACCCTGTGGTGTGTGACAACTGTGGCAGCCTGAGGGGGCAACTGCTGTAAGTGGTTCAAAGAGTGTGTGGTGGGACTGGGTGCAGCCTGGCTGCTCAGCGTGCGGTACAGTGCCCATCACATAGGAGCATTAGGCAGTACAGGAAGTTTTTATACCAAAGTATAAATGTCTGGCAGTGACACTGACCTGCGTGGACACGATTGAGCTTGTTTCAGACCTGGGAATGTTTTCTATCTCTGTGTTGTGCATATTTCCACTACCTGCAGCACTTGTGTTTGTTCTCCTGTATGGGCATGGCAATCTGACTGATTTTTAACACCAAATTTTAGTACTGTGGTTTTAAAATCTGTTGTGATTAATGACAACAATGAGATGCTTAAACATAAACAAACAAACAAACAATCTTTGTAGAGATTGTGCGCCTGTTGGTAGAGAACAGCTATCCAAGATTGTGTTGTCTTTATAGCTGTCCATACTTGAAGGACACAACATCCTTGCATGTGAATGAAAACTCACAGCTCCTGTTTCTCCCAGTTTAATGTGAACCTAAACCTTTTTATTTGTGGCATGCAATTTTGAAACTCTGTTGTGCACTCCAATAATCGAGAAATTAATAAACCTCAAAGGTCTTTTATGTACATAGTGTATCAAACTGAAATTAGCTATGGGACTGATTTAGTCTGGTTTGATTATTCAAAATGCAGACTTCATTTTGCTTAAATTCTTTTCTGTAACTTATTCAAAAGTATGCATGTTCTGCTTTAAAATCCAATTACCAGTGAGGTGTCTACAAGCAGTGTATTTTTGATGTAATTTAAATCCAGCATGCTAGAAAGATAAATTCAGTTTATGTGTTCTAGGGAAACCAAATAACAGGATTTAAAAAAAATTATATTAATTTTGTAGATCAGTAATAATTTTGTGGGATTTTGGGATGTGTGTGTGCTTCCTTTTAATTTTTCTTGACTAAGTATTATTTTTTTAAAACTTAGAGGATCAAAAGGCACTTGGCTATCTCTGGAATCCAGGACTCTTTATAGGTTAATAATCTCCAGCATCACTTTTATATCAAGGAATAAGAAAAAAAATCCAAAATGCTTACTGTTAGCTAAGTCTCCAGGACTTAAACTATGCAATCAATAGAGTATATTTACATAATGCTAGCAGTCAGTGAGTCACTATTTGGTGTTTGGATTCAGAGATGATGTTAATACTAGATTGTAATATCTCTGCAAGTTCCTTGCAGGTTTGTATACACTGCTGGTCTAACAGCCAAGTTTATCTCATCTTGTACCTATGGTATCTAAAGACTTTTTCAGTATGTTTGTTCAGATTTTGTTCAAAGGACCAAACTGAATTCTCTGAAGCAGAGCAGATGTGGAGAAAATGGCTGCTTGACATATTTTGGCAGAATATCTTTGGGGCAATTGCTGAATCAGTAGGAGACCTTTCAGAGTAAAATGTTCCTATCTGATATAAGAACTAAATAAAAGGTGGTGGGTTTTTTTGACACTTTTAATTTGGCTCTTTGGATCCAAGTAAGTTCCGCTGAAAAAAGTAAAAAAGCCTATAGTATATATATTACTACTTATCAGACATTACCTAGAAATGGGTGTGAGATTTGTGAGGATGAAAACTTGATTTTCTTCTACAGCACAACAGAAAATTTATATTCAGAAAATTTATATTCAGAGACCATTCTCTATGAGTGGGATTTAAAAAAAAACCACCAACTTCCTTTTTGCTGTGAGAATGACCTTGTATTTTCTTCATAAAGTGCTCTTCAAATAGGTTTTAGTGAATAATCTTAAACAAGTATCTTTTTTTTTTTCTGATTGTCAATTCAGCATGTCTCCTATTCCTTCCTGCTTTCATATTTTCCATTTTTATTTATTTCTATTACAAAGGCTGTAAAAGTAATGCTAGAAGGTGAATAAAAACATCTAAGAATCACAGAATACTTTTGTTTGGAAGGGGTCCGACTCCCCTGCCCAGGCAGTGCCACCTAGAGCTGTTTGCCCAGGACAATGTCCAGATGGCTTCTGAATATATCTACAGATGGAGATTCAACCACTTCCCTGGGAAACCTGTTCCAGTGCTTACTCACCCTTATGGTAAAAAGGTGTTTCCTTGTGTTTATATAGACCCTCCTGTTCTTCAGTTTGTGCCCATTGCCTCTTGTCCTGTCACTGGGCACCACTGAAAAGAGCCTGGCTCCACTCTGCTTAATACTCTCTTGACAGCTATTTATGTGCATTGATAGGATCTCCCCTCAGCCTTCTCTTCTCTGGGCTAAACAGCTCCAGTTTTCCCAGCCTTTCCTAATGTGTGAGATGCTTCTGTCCCTTAATTATCTTCAAGGCCCATTGTTGGACTCTATTCAATATGTCAATGTCTGTCTTGTATTGGGTAACTCAGAACTGGACACAGCATTCCAGGAGTGGCCTTTCAAGTGCTAAATAGAGGACAACAATTGCCTCCCTTGACCTGTAAGAAATACTCCTCCTAATGCAGCCCAGGATATTATTATCCTTCTTGGCTGTAACTGCTGGCTTATGTTCAGCTTAGTGTCCACCAGGACTCCCAGGTCTTTTTGCAAAACCACTTCCCTGCTGGGCGGCCCCCACCACCTACTGATGCCTGGTGTTGTTCGTTCCCAAATACAGGACTTCGCAAAATTGTTGATCTGCTGGAGGTTCCTGTCAGCCCACTTCTGCAGCCTGCCCAGGAATGACAGTGCAATCCTCTAGCATATCAGTCATTCCTCACAGTTTTGTGTCATCTGCCCCATCATCCAAATCATTCTATGATTTTATGATTATAAGTCTAGGTAGACAATATCCACTGCTCTTCCGTCTTCTACCAAAATAGTAACTAAATCACAGGTGATTACCAACTTGGTCAAGTGTGACTTCCTGCTTCCTTTGCTGACTACTCTGGAGGACTTCCTTGTCTTTTGTGTGCCCAAAATGGTTTACAGGTTTAGTTCCTCCATCACCTTCCTAGGTATTGAGATAATGCTGAATGGCCTCTCGTTTTCTGGGCACTTCCCTCAGTGGAAATACCAAGATCTCACCTTGTATGTCAAGAGTCCAATTAGTTTGAAACAATTACTTTAAAACAAATGTTTCTAACCTTCAGTTTGCTACTGGAAAAGCCTGATCCCTAAAAATCTTTTTCTCTGGCTTAGTGGACTATTTTGCTTCCTTAAGTATTGCTTAAAGTACTAGCATCTCCAACATTTAAAACATTTCAGGATACAATCAGTTGCTCTGATTTCTTTGCATGCTTCCTGACAGTTGCTTCTGTGTTCTTCGATAAGTATAACAAGAGTAGTTCCTAAAAGAGAGTAATTACTATTAGGAACCATTAGTTGTTCAAATAGCTAAAGCTAAATACTTTTTATTCTAATGATCTTTCCTTTGTGTATGCTGAGTAGACAACGTGGAGCTGCAGCCATTTCTTTTGAGAATAACTTTATGCTGCTAGAAAATGATTCCCACATTTTCTTGTGTGTTTTCAGCTTTGAGGAAATGTTGACCAGTTGAAGTTTGGTCCCCTTAAAGATGAGGATGGCAGCCATTCTGAGTAATGGCTGTCTATTGTCATGTTTCTTTAGGGTTAGTTTATAACAAAAGGTTGACATCATTAAAGCACTGAGCAATTTATAAACCTATACAGTATGTGAAGGTTAGAATGAATAGAAACTAATTTGGCATGCACTGCCTCTTCTGAAAAGGATCTTATCTGAAGAGTATGCAATACTGTACAGTGACACCTACTTGCTCTCTGTGAAAGGAAACATCTAAAATTGCAGAAGTAGAAGGTCTGATATGCCCCCCCAAAATGCTTTTCATTAATTATAGCTAGTACATACAATGTAAAAGGGAAAGATACTCCATTTTTATTCTTCTGGTGTATTTGGTTCAAGATAAATAGGTAATTATAATGGTACTTAATGACCCCTTAGATTCACATTAGCTCATGTGTTTGGGGCTCTTTATTTCTTGTTCAATATCTTTATGACTTAGGTGAGGGGATTGAGTGTTTCCTAAGTGAGTTTGCAGTTGACACTAAGCTGGGAGGAAGTGTCCATTTGCTTAAGGGAAGGAAGGCTCTGCAGGGACCTGGACAGGCTGGATTGATGGGCTGAGGACAATTGTTTGAGGTTTAACAAGGCCAAGTGCCTGGTCCTGCACCTCAGTCACAACAGTCACATGCAAAGCTACAGGCTTGGGGATGAGTGATTCTCCATGGTGGAGAAGGACCTGAGAGTGCTGGTCAACAGCCAACCTCACATGAGCCAACAGTGTGCCCAGGTGGCCAGGAAGGCCAACAGCATCCTGGCCTGCATCAGGAATAGTGTGGCCAGCAGGTGTAGAGAGGTGATCGTGCCCTTGTACTTGGCATTGGTGAGGCCACACCTTGAGTACTATGTCCAGTTCTGGGTCCCTCACTACAAGAAGGATGTCAAGTTGCTGGAGCATGTCCAGAGGAGAGCTACCAAGCTGGTGAAAAGTCTGGAGAATAAGTCCTATGAGGAGAGGCTGAGGAAACTGGGATTGTTTAGTTTGAAGAAGAGGAGGCTGAGGGGAGACCTCATTGCTCTGTATAACTACCTGAAAGGAAGTTAGAGTGAAGTGGGTGTTGGCCTTTTCTACCGTGTAAATAATGGTAAGACCAGAGGAAACGGCCTGACACTGCAGCATAGGAGGTTTAGACTAGATATTAGAAAGAATTCCTTTACTGAAAGAGTGGTCTGGCTCTGGAACAGGCTTTCCAGGGAGGTGGTGGAGTCACCATCCCTGGAAGTGTCTAAAAGACATATAGATATAGTGCTTAGTGACATGATTTAAGCACTGAATGGGTATATTAGGCTATGGTAAGTATGTTTAGGTTATGGTCAGACTTGATGATCTTCAAGGTCCTTTTCAACCAGGATTATTTTATGATTCTATGATTCTACTTGAAAGGCTGGGACAGGACTTTCCCTTACCAAGCAGCCTAGGAGAGTAGTATCATTCTGTGTCATGGTAATTCATATGATAATCCTTTCTTTAGAAGTTTTGAGTGAAAATATGTAGATGATTTCCCACATACCTAATAATATATTTCTGTGAGCAGAAGTAAAAATATAATAAATATATATAATAGATAATAGATAAACAGATAATAGATAAATAGTGTCATAGAAAAATGTTCTCTTCTCGGGCTGTAAGTAAGAGTTCCTGAGTTTCCCTCAGTGTGGGACCGGAAATCCGTTTTATTGTACAGAGAATCCGTGTGCCTTGGCAGTTCTGCAGTTTAAACTTGATTGCCCACCCAGAACTCCCTATTGTAATCCTCAGGTAGGCTTGGCTACTTCTGCATGTACTCCACTTTCCCTTAATTGATTGATATTGCTTCATTTATAAAGTTCCATAGGCAGAAGTGACATTTGTATGGTTGCATTTGGATGGTGTTTGAAATATTGCTGAGTACAGAATGGCTGTCACATTTGACAGCACAGTAACAGTACCATACATATTTTATATGCAATTGTGCAAAGTGATTTGGGTATTTCTGACTTTGAAAGCCAAAAAATTCTTTTTCAGTCCACTTACAAATTAATTGTTCAGAAAAAAGGGTTCACAATATTTCATTTTTGGCTTTACATAAAACACGATTAAGTTTGACCTGTCATACATAGACCAGCTCTACTGCTTTATAGGAGTCATTCTCTGTATTTACACAGGTGTAGCACAGCAACTTCTATCTGCTTGTAAATACATACTTACGCATGCTTATATCTTATAGTCATTGGTGCAAGAACTGCACAAACATGACTGGTACATTCCTGATGAGTAGCAAGCTAGAGGTGACTGTGTATGTTATTGGCAGTTGAAGAGCAAGTGTGCCTAGTGACAGGTGCTGCGCTTCCCTGTAGGTGCTGAAGATACTGCCAGAGTTGACCTAAGAAGTATCAGGCATGACTGAAGGGCACTATGGCAGGGATCAAGTGCATGAGATCTGAGATGGTTTTCTCCTTCATTCTGCCACTGAGGGGAAGGTTCTGAGGATGACATTCTTTGTGCAGCATTCTTTGAAGTCTCCTTTCCCCTGCCAATGGAATACCCTACCAGGGATGAGTTGAACTCATGAAGAATGTTTGCTAGGCATCGTGACCATGCTTATGTTTTCATTTCCCAGCTGAGTTGGTTGGACTTGGTGATCCCAAGGGTCCTTTCCAACCTGAATAGTTCTGTGATTCTGTGATTCCAATATACTTTTGGGAAACTACTAATAGAAGGAAGATAAACCTTTTTTCATGTTCTTGGGGAAAAAAACAAATGCTAAAAAGACATTTAACAAGTTAGTTGTCTACTTAGTTATAGTATCTTAATACTATTTTTTCTCTAGAATGGCCAGTCAGCAGAAAGGAAAGCAAGGCAATATTCCTATTTATTCACTCTGTATCTACTAGTGAGTTAAAATGGCATGGGGTTTATAGGATGACTGTTAATCCCATTTGGGATGGAATAGGAAATGACAGCCATCCAAATAGAGTGGCAGCTATATTCTGGAAATTCCTATGTAATTTCTGTTTCTGAAGAAGCACATGTGCATGTTCTACTAGCTGTAGAACACAGATGTGATCTCCTTTAGTATCGGGTCAGAGAGTACCTAGATAAGCTGATAGATATTTCTAGTAGACCGTCTTGATTAGTCAGTGTCGTGGTTTAGGACAATGCGACAACAAAAGGAACAGCCCCATGGCTGCTCACTCAACTCCCCCCTACACACACACTCTGGGATGAGGAGGACAAAGCTTCTGGGTCGAGACAAAGGACAAGGAGGTTTCTTCAGCGATTAAGGTCCCAGGCAAAACAGACTCAACTTGGGGAAAAAATAATAATTTCATTTCGCACTAATCAAACACAGACAGGACACAGACAACACAAAGGGCAGAGCTTACATATGTTACCCCACCCCTCCCTTCTTCTGCAACAGGATAATCCAAGTCCACTGGCAGCAAATCCACATTCACCCCTCCTGATGCCTTCAGGGAATGTTCCACCACGTTCCTCCATGAGTGAAGGGGGACAGCTGCCATCTCCCCATAGGTTGCAGGGAAACTTCTGCTTGGGCACCTTCTTCCCCTTCTTCCTCACCAGCTACCAGCTCTGCTCTTCCTCTCCAGCACAGCTCTTCTTTTTCTTTAAGTGCTCACTCTGCTCAGCTCTTCTCTCAGTTCTTTCATATGTTAATCTCAGAGGCACATCCCTTGTGTCTCTAAGGGCTCCTTGGCTGGGTTTAGAGCAGGGGGAGCTTCTCAGCTTCTTACCAGAGCCACTCCTGGGGCCCTTCCACCACTACCAAAAAACCAAACGAGAACAATCAGATGGAAAAACACGAATTGAATTGCAGACACAAGAAAATGATGGTAATACAATGGGTTTTATGTCTATTTTTTAACTGCCTGCAAAATTTCTGTTAGGAAACACCACATAATTTTTACAGAACTCAACAAAAATCTCCTTTTGAGCTGCCATAATTGTTGAAGACAATGTGTATTTTAAAAAGAAAGCCCAAACAACTATTAACTTTCCCTTCTTATCTCTTACAAACTGGACTATAGAACTATCACAGCGCATTTATTAGATTCTTGGCTAAAAATAAAAGAGAATGGTAGTGTAATGCTATCTAGACAGAATGAAGTGTCTAGAAAATTGGACTGTACTGAGTAATGAAGACCTGTGTGTGTATAATATGGCGAACACACCATCATGTAGTTGATAGGAAGTTTCTGTGTTAGGATTTTTCACAGTTTGAGCAGGTCTTTCATGATACCTGGCTAGATTCCAAACATCTGCTCTTAAATTTTTAATACCCGGTCTTTATATAGCTTTGCAATAGTTCATACATTCAGACATTTGTTACAAGATTTAAATTGCATTGAGAATGTCAGTTAGGAATATGGCTTTGGGTTTTTAAAAAAACATGCTAGTCTTATGTGTGATTTTTTTCTTCTTGTCATTTCCAGAGCCTGAAAATCGAGTAAGTACCTGGAGCAGGTACTGAGACAAGGTTTTAACCTCTTTCCCATGTACTTATGTCTATTGCTTTAACAAATAGCAACAGTTCTCTAATCTTGGAGTCCATTATAGTATTCTTTCATTTACCCTAACCACCCTGGCCATCAAGCTGGCAAAGTCTGATTTAATGAGGAAAAAGACTAAAAAGGAAAATATAAGAACTGTGCTTGTTTTCATAGTGATGAAGTTTTATGGATAAACTTGTTGTGTGTAGAGTTTGAGTAAGCACACTCTGTGTGGTTTGCTTTTGCAGAAACTGGGAATGGGCTCTCCCTGGCCAAGCAATACAGCAGATCAACAAATACTCTGGTCTTTTATCAGAGCTGGAAATGCAGGTGAAATAATTTACAAGAAACTTCCGAACATAGGCCAATGAGCAGTCTTACCACACCCAGAAGAGACAGGTCACATACATGTATTAACACTTTTCTCAGTGCCTGGAATTAAGTGGGGAAAGCTTAGTGTGCAGCAAACAAGATGCTCTGCATTCTTATTTAGTATGTTTTAAAAGGAAGTTTACAGCTTCTGAAAAAATGTAGACTGTAGATTTATGCCAGCTACTATGCTTTTGATTATAAACAATTTTAATGTTAATTTAAGCTCAACTTAGCAGGATCCTAATTGCAAATAGTATTTCTAAATAAAAAAGTAACACTATTCTACCAGTCCTGTTTGAGGTTTAATAGGGACAGTAATCCACACAAGTATCATATTTTTTATGTGAGGCCAGTTTGGGAATAATTACAAGATTTGAGAAAATGACAGAAAAGATAATTTTATCCAGTAATTATAGTTATCCCTAATAGACAAGCAGAATTACAGTTCATTGTGTCAAGCAATGCCAGGCAATCTGTTCTGGGGCATGGAATAAATATTTGGGTTTTTTTACTGATGGGAACATTTCTCATTTGCATTTGACAGACAGTACATATGTTGGCATTAGATAAATTCTCAGTATGCTTCTTGAATATTTTCTGTCTACCATATGATTTGTGGCTGAAAGCAAATCTGAAGAACTCCTATCCTCTCTAAGAAGCTGGGAGTTCTGTTCCCTCCTCAGTCTGTGGGAATACAAATCTATGTCTCATGTTTCACCAGGGTGCACTGATCACCATTAGACTGCCTCCTAGTCTATGCAGCAATACTCCTTTTTCCTGTCTTATTGATGCTGGGACGCTGTGCAGCAGGATTCATGGGAACAGAAATAAAGCAAAGGAAAAGTAGTCTTCCTGGGATAGGGCACTATCCGGAAGGTGGAAAGATCTATATATTCAGCCCTGTAAATTCTAGTTCAGTAAACTTGTATTACGTTGTCATTTAAACCCAAGAGTAAGTCTGGAATTTGTACTTGTGTTACACTGTTATCAGCATTATTATAATTTCACTCATACTTGGATGTAGTTTCTAAAGGATTAAATGGTATGTCCTAGTGGACTTTGCATAACACCAGATGAGGGACATTAATCAACAAGGTTTATGGGAGGTTCATTGACCATATTCCCGTGTTCATTGCAGTCATTTGCAAAAACCGAAGTTCTGAATTTCTAGATGCTTACTGAGTGCTTAAAAACTGAAACCAGGAACTCAGAAAATATGTTTATAGGCATTTTTTTTTCCTCATGGATGACTCTGGATGGAGACAGCATTTACTTCTATGTTCTGTTTTCCATCAATCCTTACCTAAGGAATTTAGAACTTCAGATTTCTGAGTGCTATATTGTAAAAAATCACTTGTGTACTTAAAACACCCAGTTATCTGGGTGTTTTTTTCTGTCATGGCAGATTTTACTGACTGACAAAAAGAACAGGAAAAGTTATTCCTGGTAGATATTTGTAATACATTATCTTGTTTGGTGTTATTTAAATAGTCCAACTGTGATGTCTGTGACTTCCACCTGTAACATGCCAGGATAAGCAGTACATGCAAAAGTATGGTAGAAAGGGGATTTCATGTAGTTTTCTTTCCGTCTTCATTCAAGATCAGCTGTGTTGCTGCCTTGTACAGCTCACTGGCTGAGCTATTCTACATGCTCACATTGCTTTTAATTTTCTCATGGCTTTTAATCATAATGTATTGGGTGGCAGTAGAGTTCCTGCCCTTTGGGAATTGCTATTGCCTTGCTGCTCCAGCCTTGTAATGATTGCAGAAAGTAAACCCTGTGCTAGCTTCCCTCTGGAAGTAAACATTTTTTCGTGTTTTGGAGAAAGTCATTCTCACCTATGTTGGCACTGCTGAATCCACACGAGTACTGTGTTCAGTTTTGGGCCCCTCACTACAAAAAGGACATTGGGGTTCGGGACCATGTCCAGAGCTGGTGAAGGGTCTAAAGAAAAAGTTTTATGTGGAGCAGCTGAGAGAACTGGGGCTATTAAGTTGGGAGAAAAGGAAGCTGAGAGGAGACTTCATTGCTCTCTTCAACTACTTGAAAGGAGGTTGTAGCAACGTCGGTTTCAGTCTCTTCTCCCAAGTAACAAGTAATAGAACAAGAGGAAATGGCCTCAAGTTGTGCCAGGGCATTTTTAGATTATTTTAAGAAATATTTCTTTACCAAAGGGTTTATCAAGCACTGGAACAGGCTGCCCAGGGAAGCAGTTGAGTCACCATCCCTGAAGGTATTGAAAATATTTGCCGACAGATGCTTAGGGACATGGTTTAGTGGCAGGCTTGGCAATGCTAGGTTAATGGTTGGACCTGATGATCTTAAGGGTCTTTTCTATATATACATAATTCTATGTCAGGTAGAAGGAGAAATTTTAAACTTTCCAGTCATTATTCTTTCATGTGTGAGAGGCAAAAATACACTGGATTAACTTAAATACTATAATTTAATGAAATCAGTACAAATTAGATAATGAATTGTCAATGAACACTAATTAGGTGTCTCATAACACTGAATCTGAAAGGTAAATCAACATTACACAGGGAATTGTCCATAAAGCTTAATTCTGGACCCTTCATAGGCCATATTTGAAGCTATTCTGTTGCTCTTATTTCAAAGAAATCTGCATAAACCAGCTTTTCTAGTGGTAGTGCCCTGGAGTATCTTCCTGAGATAGGCTGGTAGCTGGTGACTGCAACAGGCTGGATTGCTGGAAGCAACAGGCCACCAGCAGTTCTGTGGCTGTAGAATATGAACAATACCAGAAGAAAAAGTTGGTTAATAAGTTACATTGCCCTCAGGTTAGTTTATTGTGAGTGACCTGGACCATGATGCATGCTTTACAATGCAGTAGTTCACAGTGTCTTGTTTTGACGCATGTTGGAATATATGCAGTGAAAAGCTAGTGGGAAACCAGCAGATCATGTACGTTCCTGCAGAAAAGTAAATAGCAAACTTTCACCGACTGGTTTATTGCCTTTAAATTTATTTTTTTAGGATTTAGGATTTGGGTAGCACAAACGGCTGACAGAGGAGCTAATTAGAGGTCACACAGGGCATGAGACTAGCAACTGCCACACTCCTATGGGAACAAGCTTGTGTCTAGATTCTTTGGGCTTGCCCAGGAATAAAGGGAGCAAATATGATGATGAAGAGAGACAGGTATTTCTGTTTGCAGGCTTCCTGCCCTTTCCCCCTTTCTTTGGTAAGGGAATTCCTATCAGGTGAATGTCCTTCCTATTATTTTCCATTTCATGTGCAATGTCTTAATTTTTCCAGCAACACCATATCTTGCCAATGAATTTTGACAGGATGCTACAGCTTAATGTTTAATCAAATAATTTCATCTTGGGAGCATAGTATAATGGCTTTCTGCTGCTTGCACTTTCTCACAGGGCTAGAGAGGCAAGTGGTGTTTCCTTTGCTGTAAGAAATGGAGAAGTGACTCATCCAAGATTGCAAAGCTTGTTGGCATTACTGTTAGACAGCTCTGTACATAAGTCTATCTGAAAATAATATCTATAGAAAAGGAATTTACCTTATCATTAGAAAGTGGTGGTGTTCTGATCAGAATCACTTTTCACAATCCTTTCAAGTTCCACCTCTTCCCACTAATCAGCTTCATCCCCAGATAGCTGATACAGCTAAACTTCTGCTGAAACTGAGGCTTCTGATTACAGTGATGCTTTTATTATTTGTCTTCTTCCAGTCAATCTTTTAACCAATCTTCAAGTATTCCACCTTCTTCATATCTATTTAGATAAGACATGCACACTTCAGAGTACATATCTGCTAGATTTGAGTGCTGAAGTGCATTGGGTGGCATTTCTACTTGACCTGGGTTCCTGCAGATTGGGTGCCAAGCTGGGAAGAACTTTTTTTATCTTAACTTTACAGTTGAGAAATAAAGTTATAATTTCTGCAATTTGTTGTGTTTGCCCACATCAGCTGATCTTTGAAAATAATTTTCCTAGTTTGAGGAAAGGTAAAACAGATTAGCTTAAACTACTGCAAAAATTGTATTGCAATTTTAAATGATAACAAAAGAATTGTAAATTATAAAAGTGTATTAATGACTGTGTTTTACCTGCCCTTTTAATCAGTCAGTTACTGTGGCTTCACTAATTCAATTTGTCCTGTCAACTGACATCTGTATTTTGTTTGCTGGGGGTGTAGAGGAGAGAGATGGAAGAGGATAATGGAGCGGTGACTGAAAAGCTGCCTGTGGAATGAACAGTGTCTCAGTGAGGAGTTGGAAGCAGCTGCTGCAGCACACACAGTGCTGCAGTTAATCAGTGGACTAAGCACAGCTATTCACAGTGAACCACTGTGTTTATGGACTGTGCATGAAGATGCCTGTACTAGGCCACAGTTGTTGAGGGACCTCTAAGTCTTACTCAGTGGAACTGGAAGCCCCAGCTCTTGTGTCTCCCTGTCCTGCTCAGTGGGTCCTCTCAATTTGCAGAGAGAAATCAGGATGGTTGTGTGGGAGCTCAGTTTGTGAGTCAGGAGGCTGTGTGGGTTTTGTGAACCATTCCTTTCAGTGGCTCTGAGATGGAGCCCGGAAGTCTGGGGAGGAGCTGCAGATACTCCCATTCTGGTATGTGGAGACAGATGGAACTGATTTCTTAAGCACCTTTGGCCTGGAATGATCTTTAAACATCACAAATACCATGTTTTCTCTCTACTGTCCCAGTGTAGTGAAAAATAGGCCTGGAAAAATGACAGGATTCTGTCTTCTGGGGCATTGTATTTTTCTGCCAAGCTAATCCTTCAGATGACAACGTTTTTGTAGAACTGTCATAGTACTCTTTAGTAAATTTCATTGAACATCTCTGGGAATGTGTCTGTATATACATCTATGCACGCACTTGTAAAGAAAAAAAAAGTTATCTAGAACCTAATGTGAAAAGGACTTACAATTTCCTCTGTAATAGTTTAATGTATTGGTCCCATCCAACACAGGCCTAGTAAGCAAAAAGGTTAATTGCAGCTGTGTGCATCCAGATTCTGAAGAACATTTCTGTAGCTGCATGCCTGTGTGCAACATTTTTTTTGTATTGTACACTTGGGAAACTGCTTTAGTGCTGAAAAACAGAAAACTCTTGGTTTATTTGGCTTGGTCATCCTCTGTTGTCATTACTGCAATATAGGATAAAACATTGAAACTTCAAGGACTCAGAAAAAAATGTCAGCTGAGTGTCTGAAGATGTGGTAGTTGCTGAAAACAAATAAGGCAGTTGAGATACTGGATTTTAAAATGAAGATGCAAAATTTGTGGGGGTGTGAGCAAAAGATGGGATTTTATTTATTTATTTGTTTGTTTGTTTGTTTTAAGGTTTGCTAACTTGCAGGTGTCTTTGTTTACTCTAGCCACCGGTTACAAGGATAATTTAGGATGCCAAATCAAGTATTTTTTTTCTCTGTCATTATGGAATGAATATAGAAGTTACTGTACAGAACATCACTAAAATTTGCTTAATTTTGTGTAGTGAATAAAACAGGAGATAGCAGACTAATGATTCTGCAATGGTTCCAAAAATATGTCTTTGTGTACAGTATGCCAACTTGAAACAGTCTCTTATATTATTGTCATGTACAAAAAAATGATCTAGACCATATTAAAGAATTGCTAACTATCAGGTATGGGACACTTCTGATTTTATTGTAAAGTAGCAGAGAAAAAAATATTTAAAACCAGAAATTCCAAACCAATGAGACAACAAAGTGCTTTATGCATTATAGCCATTTTTAAACTGAGATTTTATTTCAATGATACATAGGTATACACTATTTCTACTGAAGTTTTATTTCTATTTCCAAAAATATCTTTCTACTGTGCATTTCTTTAGAAAGTGGTGCTTTATACAGAGCCAAATCTAGACTTTTCCAATTAAAATTAACCAATAGTAGAATATTGTTTCAAGCCTCTTAAGCTGTAGAGAGCTGTAGTGGTTTAATATGTAGTATTACATATGATTGTATTAATAGTATTACTGTACATATTATTGTTTATTTTGTAGTATGACATATTCAATGGGTATTAATACATATCATAGGCTATCTCAAGTTGGAAGGCACCCATAGGGATCACCAAGTCTGACTCTGTGATCCTTGCAGGACTGCCTGAAATTAACTGTAAGACTAAGAACTTCATCCAGATGCTCCTTGAACTCAGACACGTTCGATGTCATGACCACTTCCCTGGGGAGCCTGTTCAATTGGCCGACAACCTTCTCAGTAAAAAACTTTTCCTAATGTCCAAAATGAACTTAATGAAATTTTGAACACAGCTTCATACCATTATGTATTACGTAGGGGCTGTAGTTTTGTTTCATATGATTGGTCATGAATTATTGCATCACTTACCATGTCTTTGTGGAAATATAAGAGCTGTTTACAAATATTGTGATTCAGGGCCTGACTTCACCTGCAGGGGAGGATTAAAAGAAAAAAGTGTACAAATTATTTTTTGAATGTGAAAACATCAGAAGTAATTGTCTAAGTATCTAGAAATTTGCATGTATTTTGAATACAGATGCAGGGATGTCTCTGTAAATTCTCTCTATGCATCTATTCATAGGCATAAGATACGATACCTATAGTCTGTTATTACCATAGAGTCAATATTTTTGTGCTTTCTCTTAGCCTTCTCTTATGGTCAGGTTGTGTATGGTTTTACTTTTGTCTGTCACTGTCCACTGGAATACAAAAACAGCACCTAAGCCAAAGTTTTCCGGTTTATGTGAAAATAAAAGAGCAACAACATCTACATAGTGGCCATGGCTTTTGGTGGTAGCACAGTTTTTCCTTGATTTTTTTTCTTAAAGAGAAAAAATTATGCCACCTACTGGCAGAGGACCTGAGATCTGATACTTGACAAAGCTTGTGTGTTCCTCTAGTGAGTTACAAATCCTTTATCTTTCCCACGTTTAATTAATTTACCTTGGTTATAAATACAACACCAAGGCAATTATTTCTGTGTGAGAACCATGAGTTATGAAGAGTTGAAGTGGTAAACCACATACACAGAAAATTTTATTTCAAAGTTCCCATTGACCTTGTCTTAATAAAGGAGTTTAACAAAACATTAATAATATGATCATAGTAATAACTTAATTATTCAGAGAAACAGCATTAATGTAACTTTTCCTATGAAAAATATAATCAATTTTTGTCTTTGCTATGAAGCCAGGAGGTCTTTTTCATTACCACCTAGGTAGTAAACTGAATTTCCAGATTCTTCCAATTTCAATCAGAAATTTCATCAGTAGAGCCAACAGAAAAAGACAATAAGCTGCTCAGACCCTGCAGGTCTTTCTTTTAATGCCAATTTAATGAATGAATATTGTAACATACTCCCCAGGAAGGTGTGACTATATTACTACTTTGCAAGGACAGGGACAGCAGAACAAGTTACAGATTCAGTGGCAGTTGTCACATTCTTCTTTGCTATTGAAATATCTACTCTTTAGATATACCTGACCAGTGGCATTGTCTAGAAAGGCAAAGAGAAAACATTACTGGCTCTCTGTCACTTTTAATAGTCTGATGCCATATCTGGCAGGTTAATCCTGGGATCTCTCTTACTTTAGCTTGGAAGAGCAGTTCACATGCCCCTCTGTTTGGAGGAGACTTCTTGAGACTGACTTCACTCTGCTTCAGAGAGACAGTCAGATTTCAAATCTTTTCTCTCAAGCCACTGGCCCTTTGCAAAATGTTCCATCTTTAACTCATTTCCTCATCATAAACTTGGATCCATTTTGTAATCCCATTTAGCTTATTTCCCCAGATATTACATGTTATCTCAGTACAACTCCAGGAATTACCGAAAAAGTAAAAGAACCTGTGAATACGCCAGAATACTGGGTCACAGTGCTGTACTCAGGGCTGATCAGTTGAAACTGGAAAACATTGAAAGGAAAATTTTTCAGAAATACATTAAACAGAAAAGGATTCACTACATTAATATTTGTAAATATCCTTTTCTCCTTATCTGAAATATATTTGGCTTTATTATAGTCCCATTAGGTTTCTTGGCTTTCTGCCTTCTGAACACAAATAAATGATGCTGCTCTTCCTCTTTTCAGAAAACTTGATCCTGTGGAGACAGATGGAGGAAGTTTCCTGTTTTAACCTTGCTTAATTTTACATATTTTATGTAGGTCACTGGATGCTGGTTGTTGGGAGCCCAGGCACTTTGAAGGCTATGTGCATGTTTTTCATCAGTAACCAGAGGGGCTCTGAAGGGTGTGTGCTGGTACATCATTCCCTCTGAAACAAAAAACAGTTTTTCTGATGTTCAACATCTTCACCAATTGCAGGTTGTGCAAGGTGCATTTTTGTTGTAAATGTAATGCTATAAATTTCTCTGTGTAAACAAATGTCATGTCTCATGCTAAGGCTACTAACAAGTATATTTTTGTTGTTGGGTATCAACTGCTGTGGACTAGAGGAAACAGTTGCTTTTCATAAAATATAAATAATCTATTTTGTATGTTAATATTGTCTTACAGGATGGTGAATGAGAATAGCACAGATGTCTAGAGAGAAAAAATTCTCACTTCCTCAGGTTTTGGCAATTAAAGGCCAAGCTTTAGTAAACTCTGCTGAAGTTCAGGAAAAGAGGAGGAAGGAAATGTTATTAAAATTTGCAAAGAACCCTCTATAGTATGGCCAGATCTCAAGAGGACTCAGATGTTAGCCTTTGCATGACTTGCAGGCATCGTTTGAATTTTAAGCTTTCCTCCTTCCCTGTCTCTAGAGAGAAACAACTAGTTAGGGTTGCTGCAGATAACAAAGCATATCTGACATTCTTCTAATTAGCATACTAGTGCCTGGATGAGTGTATACTAGAGGGAAGGTATACTATATATACTAGAGGACTCTCAATGAGGTCCATCAAAAAAAATACTGCCTGAAATACTGTGTTGCAACTGAGATTCCCAGCAGAAAATTCCTGAAGTGCCTAAAGATTTGTCAATGTACATGCTTTGTAATCACTTTTCTAAGCTGTCTGTGTGTCCTGTCTCCCTCCTTGGCACTATAAATTCAGGGACTAGGTAACTATGCATTTAAACTTCCTGAAGAGACCAGTATTCTTGGCATGTTCTGAACTCACATAAATCCTTCTGGCTGTGCTGAGTCAGACTTATGCCAAAACTGACTGAGGTGTAAACATAAATTTTGACAGTGTCTTCACCACCAAAATTGTGACATGATTGTGGTGGATATCTCTCCATTCCAGCTGAGGCTACAAGACTGTGAGAAAGTCAGCTAGTAGATCAGAGGGAGCCCTGATGGGGAAGAGAGAGTCGCATCAGCTGGGAAGTGGAAAGACCCTGAACAACACAAAGAATACATTGGGTTTTTTTGATCCAACAGCTCCTGGTGATTGTACTGCAATACACAATAACTACAAGGGCCTAAATGATTGTGAATCTGTCAACACTGTGATTTATGAAAAATAATATGAAACAGCTTTCTTGGTTTTTACGTCAACTGGAATGCATTTTGTAACAATTTTAAATTTCTGCGCTTACCGTTACACTTCTCAGGTAAAACCAATTGTGTTCCACCTCAATGGGACTTAAATAGAAGCATAGCTATAGAACAGTAAGTTTTACTTTGCTCTGACCCTTTCTAGGGGGCACTTAACTATATTGCATAAAAACACTCAGAACTTTTAATTCTTTATTATGTTATCTCAAGCCAACTTCTATAGAAGATTGATTTGAAATTGACACTAACAGCTTTAAAAAGTGGTAAAATGAAGTGGTAGAACAGCTTGTCAAGAGAACTTTTTGTTACTAAAATTGTTAATCCTCCAAATGACAAATGGTCTTTTTACATAAGAGGTGAGAAGTTCCAAAACATGCTCTATTTTTGTTGAAGCAGTTTCTACTACAACTCCTTACATGGCTTTAGATTTTCAGCTTTCTTCTCTTACAGTATTAATTCTGGATATTCTATGAAGTTTGGCACCTGTCAGTCTTGGCCATCTTGGCTACAACAGCTAAACTGCCTTAGATAGGTATAACCAAAATACAACACTCATTCCTACTTGAGCAAAATAGTTCATTCAAAAAATATATTATTTTTGCTGAATTATTTAGAGTGTACAAAAGTAACTTTTTACTCAGTTGGTGCTGGTTACTCTAAGATTAATGGATTCACGTTCATAACAAGAATGTTACCTCTCTGTGAATGCCGTTAATTTTAAAATTGAATTAAAAGATCTTTGAGTTGAGAAATATAAATGAATGAGATTATTTAGTGCATTGCACAATAAGTTCATGTCTGGGACAAACCTATACTACCGCTACAAAATTGTAGCTCTGTCTTTAGAAGTTCTTTGTGCCTCAGTCTGCCCTGCACAGATGTAGTTATAAAGAATTAATTAAAAATTAATTGCAAATCTGCCATAAGCATAAGAATATGAATAATTTTAAAATAATAGCAATAAGACATGTAGATTAAAATTTTGGAAACTAAAATATACCTATGCATTTAATTATATTAAATAAAATGTATTTAAGTGGATAACATATTGTACAACCAAGCCTAAATGTAGGAACATAAAATAAATAATATTGTATTTTTCCACATTTTCAGGTTCTGTTTGTAGCCCTGTTTTTAAACGAAATGCTTTAACAGTTACTCCACTTCAGTATCATAACTATAATGAAATACACTGTGCAACAGAGTATGTGGCATTTTAACCTGTGTTTACAGTCAAAACTCATTGACCTGCTCTGTTGTGTACAAACAAGGCATAATATCACTATGTTATAATGTATAATGTTTATTTTATGCTACAGGAAAAAGCTAATTTTCTTAGGAAATGGTTAGTTGAATCCTATACTCACACAGCTGTGAGGGCATTTGTTTACAAAACCGGAACTCCCTTTCCTTGCACCAGGAACTTGCCATAAGGCAAGTCACAAATGTGAAGATGGGTACAAACTCCACATAAAGGCAATCTCAAAATCATTGCTTTTTTATCAGCTATGGCAAGCAGCTGTTGTTAATTCTTCATCTCCTCCCAGAACGTTTCTTGTTTGTTCCCTACAGAAACTGGGCGGAGATTAAATAATGACTGTCCTTACTGGGTGTTTATCTTGGGCCGGGCAGTTACTTTAATGAGAGTGCTATTCTTGATTGTAAAAAAGTTTTCATTTTCAGTATCTCAGTATTACTACAGCATTTTGAGAACTTAAAACTACTTCAGGACCATCAGCTTCTCTTCAGTGTTCTTCCTGAGAGCTGGTCTGATTTTTCTCTGTACCAAAGTGATCCAATTTTAGAAATGCTTTCTTCAAAAAAAAAACAAACAACAAAAAAAACCAATCGCTGGCTGCGTTGATTGAAGAAACTTGACTGAGAATCCAAATGATGAAAAATAAATGTGTTACATCCAGTAAATTGAAAATGCATGTCTGTGTTGTGATGAACGAAATACCATTCACCTGTTGAGCTGCATGTTAGTGCAGCTTATTACACCACAATTCTGGAAGGTAGAAACCCTTTTTTGAAGACAGAATTACAGCAGTTGGTAAGATAATTGTACAAGCAGCAGGCTGCATTTGTGGGACTGGATGAACACATACTGCACAGAGGTGGTAATTATTTTCTAATTTTCTCTGTTCCAAAAGTCAGTGTGTGCACTGAAGCACAGTGTGAAGTATCTATTCCTAAATTAAGAAAATACTTCTGTATTTAAGAAATAGAGTAAGTTGCTACAACCTAATATAAGCACAGAATTGATATAACACAGTCAGTACCAGTCTGTGCTTCTTCACCCTGTCTCTTTACAGTTTTGCTGGTGTAGTGACACCTGGAAGTATGAAAAATACATTAACTGTTGCTGCATTTCTTTACGATTAGAGTCAGATGAATGTCTGCCTACAGAAGCTAGAAAGAAAACAGCACATTCGTATGCATAATACTGAAACTATGGTGATTTATCCTCATTATCTAAATTGGGTTTCAATTTCTGGCCAAGATAGAAAAAGGCTTTAAATTCCTCTGACAATTATTAAGAAGATTAATGCTCTACAGTGTATGCATGATACTTGTTTCAGGTTTCATTATTTTGCTTCTTATGTGAAACCTTTCTAGATATTACTAGTTTAACTGTTTTTCCAGTCATGCAAACTTTAATGTGCAATCACTAGAAAAGCTGCCATACTTTTGAAAATTTCTTTTCAAACTGAGTGTGCAGTGATTTTACTTTGACTTTAAGATGGTATATAAAAGGAAAGGCTAAGTCCTAATAACACGCTCTGATTTATTACCTGTTAAATTCTGTTTCCCACTCAGTTGTTACTTAAAAAAAAGTAAGGTCAACACAATGTGCTAGAAGGTTTGTACCAAAGTGAAAGGACTGGTAAATCTACATGTCACACAGAAATATAAAAGCATAAATAATGATTGCAGGGTTGGGTTTTTTCCCTAATAATTACTAACCTCAGTCATCAATTTATTTTCTTCTCTTTTCAATGAAGAATATTAGGTTGTCCCAAATAATCTATTGTAATGCAGGTATTGACAATGTATGTTAGTCTTGCGACTGTCAAAATGCAAATGTTTATTACACACTGAATATGATCCTACTTTTAAAATAAGCATAGCTATTTAGTGTACCAGCATAATTAACTCATGAATAAGGAAAAAACAGAACTGCAGATAGCTACTGAGGGAAATTTATCACTTGCTCACACTTATTCAAAGCCTATAGATGTCAAGAAGTGGAATAGAAGTAATTTCCGGAGACTATAGAGTGGAAACTCCTGAGTGATTTACACCTAGACTTAAGAAAAGAAAAGGTGTACTCGAGACAACGTGTCTGTAAAGAGCAGAGGCAATAAAAATAAGTGTGTATGTGACTCTGCATTTGAATAAATTAGGCAATATCTTTCAATCCTATTTGTATTCTTTGACAGGAAAACCCATTATATGCAGGATTGATTAAATGTATTTAAAATCTTTTTTGGTGTAACTTTTGTTTGTTGGACTTTTTTTTTTTTTTTCCCTAATGCTGGAAATAACTTGTATGACGTAAGAAGGAACTAGCGCTAGTGTCTATAAAACTATCGTGTACATAAGCAGCTTAGTTTGTAAAAAGCATACATTCAAATAAAGTAGGTAAATAGAGGTGAAAAGGCAAGACTTGTCTAAGAAATTAACCCTGTAAAAGAAGCCTACTCAGTGCCCACTTATTACATAACATGTCACTGGAAAACTGATAGGAAGATACAGTTATAAGCAGTCAAGCTCTCAGAATGAGAGGATTAGTTTTAATGATTCTTATTGTGAGGTAAATGGGATTTTACTTTACAAGACCAATCTTGGAATAAAGTGCTGGATATTTGTGTATTTTTCCCATTCTCCACGATATATTTTTGTGATATAAAAGAAATTCAGGTGGTTTTTGGGTACTAACAGAAGTCACAGTGCTAACCATAGACCATGCTGGTCATATGTTAGGACTACATTACTGCACTTTTGATTATACATGCAACACCAGAAGAGACAGAAGTGAAAGAATGAGTCAGAAGAAGGAGAGAAAGCAGATAAGTATGTATCTGCTTAGTAGTATACACACACAGCAGTTACATGTTCAGAAGAACTGACAGTTTGTTCTCATGCTTTTTTTTCAAAGGCGGTGAAATTGGCTCCTGAAAGCTTACACCTGGGAAAAAAAAAAAAAAAGTAGCCAAAAAACTCCCAACAAACTACCTCCATCCCCAAAACCTAAAACCCTTTCAAGTGAGTTTGAAAAAATTAATTACTGACTAAACATGCTTTCTGAGGCATGTTCATCTGCTCTGAGTTTTCAAACTGGTCATAATAACTATGAGACTGTGCTGCAAACACTGCAATACTATATTGTGATTTGCTGAAGAAAATAGTGGATGAAAGGTATTCCTATCAAAAATCACATGGTTATTTGAGATAGGATTGTCCTAAATATTATGTTACCCATATGTCCATATTCATCACTACCTTTATTGAGAGGCTGTGGGGGTTTCATAAATAGAAATGGCTAAGAAAGGCTATTAAGTGTGTTGAATTACCTCTATTCCTGCAATACATTATGTGCATCATTCTGAAGTCTGTCTTCAGAAGAACACTGAGTAAAGACAAGTAGCACATCCCTTAGTATGTGTTCTTAAGACTTTTGAATGCAGTATGTTGTAGATTGGTTTAAGCCCAATGAACTTAACCATTTTAATTCAGGTGAGATTTTGGCCCCACACCTCCACAGGTGAGGAACTTAAGCTCCACTCTTGCAGTGAGGAAACAAACTAAAACATTTC